>NW_027362672.1:0-56546 GCF_042186555.1 Aquarana catesbeiana | reverse complement strand
ATTTTTAATAAAGGAATTGTCAACAACTGTGCCTGTGTTTTTCTTTTTTTTTTTTTTAGCTTTTGTTGGTGAATAGGTAGGGGCACTATGTACCCCATACTCATTCACATAGGTGGGCTGGGATTTGGTGGGCCCCTTGTTAAAGGGAGCTTCCAGATTCCGATAAGGCCCCTGCCCGCAGACCCCCCACAACCACCGGCCAGGGTTGTTGGAAAGAGGACCTTGCCCCCCAACCACGCATCGACACCCAACCCCCCCAGAAGCACATTTGAAAGAATTCTTTTTAGAAATGTCAGTTTTGCTGCAGCAGGTTCTATACATGGTACAGATGTGTCACTTTACAGGCAGACTAAGGGGGCCCCCCAGGCACTATATTGAAAGCAATTTTTCATTTTTTAGTGTTTCATTTTAGGCATTATTAAAATCACTGCTCCTATAAAAAAAGATTGTTTTTAAAAAAAGGTTTGCATTGGAACAAGTCCCCCAGGGCAGTACCCGGACCCCCACACCCCTTTTTTATGGCCAATAATTTGCATATAAGCCTTCAAATTGGGCACTTTTGATTTTTCAAGTTCGGGTCCCATAGAGTTCAATAGGGTTCGCTGTCCCAGTCCAAACTTTTTGTGATGGTGGGCTGTTCTGGTGCGAACTGAACTGGTGGGTGTTTGGCCCATCTCTAGTTAGGATTCCTGTTTGGGGGGGGTCATGTTTCATTACCCCCCTCCTCCCAGAAGAAGATACACATGTATTCCAGAAGGATGGAGAAATGAAGGAGTCTTCGTACAGAATAGATGTGTACAGGAAAAGAGCACTCACCAATGAGGGAATCCACTGACAGCTCCAGGTCCAGTCCCTCCTTCTGTGCCATGTGATCCAGGTCTGGCCCCTCCTCCTGTGTCATGTGATCCAGGTCTTTCCCCTCCTCCTGTGTCATGTGATCCAGGTCTGGCCCCTCCTCCTGTGTCATGTGATCCAGGTCTGGCCCCTCCTCCTGTGTCATGTGATCAAGATCTGGCCCCTCCTCCTGTGTCATGTGATCCAGGTCTGGCCCCTCCTCCTGTGTCATGTGATCCAGATCTGGCCCCTCCTCCTGTGTCATGTGATCCAGATCTGGCCCCTCCTCCTGTGGCATGTGATCCAGGTCTGGTTCCTCCTCCTGTGTCATGTGATCCAGGTCTGGCCCCTCCTCCTGTGGCATGTAATCCAGGTCCGGCCCCTCCTCCTGTGTCATGTGATCCAGGTCTGGCCCCTCCTTCTGTGTCATGTCACAGTCTGCTTGAATGTGGAGCTTCTTCTCAGTTTCGGGGATGGTGCAGGATAATCCGCCAATGCTGGAAAGACGAACCCATCACCGCCATCCAACCCGCTCAACCACACCCTGCAGGGAAATACACCGTTAGAGTTCACATAGCTTAATCACCCTGAACTGATATCACAGTAAATGGAAAATGCTTGATAAAATCCCCCAACACCCCTAAAAATGTCCTAGATCTCTGGGGAGCTCTGTACACCCGCTGTGCCCATTATGAGGGGTTCCCACCATCCCTGTGCTGAATTCCCGGGTCTGTACACCCGCTGTGCCCATTATGAGGGGTTCCCACCATCCCTGTGCTGAGTTCCCGGGTCTGTACACCCGCTGTGCCCATTATGAGGGGTTCCCACCATCCCTGTGCTGAATTCCCGGGTCTGTACACCCGCTGTGCCCATTATGAGGGGTTCCCACCATCCCTGTGCTGAGTTCCCGGGTCTGTACACCCGCTGTGCCCATTATGAGGGGTTCCCACCATCCCTGTGCTGAATTCCCGGGTCTGTACACCCGCTGTGCCCATTATGAGGGGTTCCCACCATCCCTGTGCTGAATTCCCGGGTCTGTACACCCGCTGTGCCCATTATGAGGGGTTCCCACCATCCCTGTGCTGAGTTCCTGGGTCTGTACACACGCTGTGCCCATTATGAGGGGTTCCCACCATCCCTGTGCTGAATTCCCGGGTCTGTACACCCGCTGTGCCCATTATGAGGGGTTCCCACCATCCCTGTGCTGAGTTCCCAGGTCTGTACACCCGCTGTGCCCATTATGAGGGGTTCCCACCATCCCTGTGCTGAATTCCCGGGTCTGTACACCCGCTGTGCCCATTATGAGGGGTTCCCACCATCCCTGTGCTGAGTTCCCGGGTCTGTACACCCGCTGTGCCCATTATGAGGGGTTCTCACCATCCCTGTGCTAAGTTCCTGGGTCTGTACACCCGCTGTGCCCATTATGAGGAGTTCTCACCATCCCTGTGCTGAGTTCCTGGGTCTGTACACCCGCTGTGCCCATTATGAGGGGTTCTCACCATCCCTGTGCTGAGTTCCCGGGTCTGTACACCCGCTGTGCCCATTATGAGGGGTTCCCACCATCCCTGTGCTGAGTTCCTGGGTCTGTACACCCGCTGTGCCCATTATGAGGGGTTCCCACCATCCCTGTGCTGAGTTCCCAGGTCTGTACACCCGCTGTGCCCATTATGAGGGGTTCCCACCATCCCTGTGCTGAGTTCCCGGGTCTGTACACCCGCTGTGCCCATTATGAGGGGTTCTCACCATCCCTGTGCTGAGTTCTCGGGTCTGTACACCCGCTGTGCCCATTATGAGGGGTTCTCACCATCCCTGTGCTGAGTTCCCGGGTCTGTACACCCGCTGTGCCCATTATGAGGGACTCCCACCATCCCTGTGCTGAGTTCCCGGGTCTGTACACCCGCTGTGCCCATTATGAGGGGTTCTCACCATCCCTGTGCTGAGTTCCCGGGTCTGTACACCCGCTGTGCCCATTATGAGTAGTTCCCACCATCCCTGTGCTGAGTTCCCGGGTCTGTACACCTGCTGTGCCCATTATGAGAGGTTCTCACCATCCCTGTGCTGAGTTCCCGGGTCTGTACACCCGCTGTGCCCATTATGAGAGGTTCTCACCATCCCTGTGCTGAGTTCCCGGGTCTGTACACCCGCTGTGCCCATTATGAGGGGTTCTCACCATCCCTGTGCTGAGTTCCCGGGTCTGTACACCCGCTGTGCCCATTATGAGGGGTTCCCACCATCCCTGTGCTGAGTTCCTGGGTCTGTACACCCGCTGTGCCCATTATGAGGGGTTCTCACCATCCCTGTGCTGAGTTCCTGGGTCTGTACACCCGCTGTGCCCATTATGAGGGGTTCCCACCATCCCTGTGCTGAGTTCCCGGGTCTGTACACCCGCTGTGCCCATTATGAGGGGTTCTCACCATCCCTGTGCTGAGTTCCTGGGTCTGTACACCCGCTGTGCCCATTATGAGGGGTTCCCACCATCCCTGTGCTGAGTTCCCGGGTCTGTACACCCGCTGTGCCCATTATGAGGGGTTCTCACCATCCCTGTGCTGAGTTCCCGGGTCTGTACACCTGCTGTGCCCATTATGAGGGGTTCTCACCATCCCTGTGCTGAGTTCCCGGGTCTGTACACCCGCTGTGCCCGTTATGAGGGGTTCCCACCATCCCTGTGCTGAGTTCCTGGGTCTGTACACCCGCTGTGCCCATTATGAGGGGTTCCCACCATCCCTGTGCTGAGTTCCCCGGTCTGTACACCCGCTGTGCCCATTATGAGGGGTTCCCACCATCCCTGTGCTGAGTTCCCGGGTCTGTACACCCGCTGTGCCCATTATGAGGGGTTCTCACCATCCCTGTGCTGAGTTCCCGGGTCTGTACACCCGCTGTGCCCATTATGAGAGGTTCCCACCATCCCTGTGCTGAGTTCCCGGGTCTGTACACCTCCTGTGCCCATTATGAGGGGTTAATTTTGTTTACTGAAAAATCTTACAAAAAAACAACTTATATACAATAAAAATAAATAAAACATATTTACAAAATAATTTAATATGATAATACAAAACAAGAACATTATAAATGGTACAAACCAAATTGCGCACAACACAATCCCTACGGGAGAGCCAGACTAAGGAACATCACCGTCACCATGCATGGAGCCTTTTATAGAAACGGAATGGGAACTGTCATTAGGGTAATTGAGGCCGCCGATTCTAAGCCTGACTCCTCCTCCTCCCTGGAGAACCAACGCGTTTCATTGTACCCCAAGACTCATCATCCCATTCATCATGTGACAGGACCCCAAACTCTCTGTATATTAGGATTGGGGTCACATTGGGGTATCTGCCTCTCCTCAGGTATAATATTGGACCCGCTGTATACTCACCAGGGATTGGTTGTTCCCGTCTCACAGCGTCCCGGATCGCACATGTGTGATTATATAGCGGCATCGCCCTTCCAGAGAAAACAAGAATTAGAGCCAGCAGGAGGAGAATCTACAATATCTGCATTCACTATCACTCTGCCCCTGTCCCTTCCCCCTCTATTTATACCCCTCTCACTCTGCCCCTGTCCCTTCCCCCTCTCTTTATACCCCTCTCACTCTCCCCCTGTCCCTTCCCCCCTCCCTTTATACCCCTCTCACTCTCCCCCCTGTCCCTTCCCCCCTCTCTTTATACCCCTCTCACTCTCCCCCTGTCCCTCCCCCCTCTCTTTATACCCCTCTCACTCTGCCCCTGTCCCTTCCCCCTCTCTTTATACCCCTCTCACTCTCCCCCTGTCCCTTCCCCCCTCCCTTTATACCCCTCTCACTCTCCCCCTGTCCCTTCCCCCTCTATTTATACCCCTCTCACTCTCCCCCTGTCCCTCCCCCCTCTCTTTATACCCCTCTCACTCTGGCCCTGTCCCTTCCCCCTCTCTTTATACCCCTCTCACTCTCCCCCTGTCCCTTCCCCCCTCCCTTTATACCCCTCTCACTCTCCCCCTGTCCCTTCCCCCTCTATTTATACCCCTCTCACTCTCCCCCCTGTCCCCTCCCCCCTTTCTTTATACCCCTCTCACTCTCCCCCTGTCCCTTCCCCCTCTCTTTATACCCCTCTCACTCTCCCCCTGTCCCTTCCCCCTCTATTTATACCCCTCTCACTCTCCCCCTGTCCCTTCCCCCTCTCTTTATACCCCTCTCACTCTTCCCCTGTCCCGTCCCCCCTTTCTTTATACCCCTCTCACTCTCCCCCTGTCCCTTCCCCCTCTCTTTATACCCCTCTCACTCTCCCCCTGTCCCTCCCCCCTCTCTTTATACCTCTCACTCTCCCCCTGTCCCTCCCCCTCTCTTTATACCCCTCTCACTCTCCCCCCTGTCCCCTACCCACTTTCTCTATACCCCTCTCACTCTCCCCCTGTCCCTTCCCCCCTCCCTTTATACCCCTCTCACTCTCCCCCCTGTCCCTTCCCCCCTCTCTTTATACCTCTCTCACTCTCCCCCTGTCCCTTCCCCCTTTATTTATACCCCTCTCACTCTCCCCCCTGTCCCCTACCCACTTTCTCTATACCCCTCTCACTCTCCCCCCTGTCCCTTCCCCCCTCCATTTATACCCCTCTCACTCTCCCCCTGTCCCTTCCCCCTCTATTTATACCCCTCTCACTCTCCCCCCTGTCCCCTCCCCCCTTTCTTTATACCCCTCTCACTCTCCCCCTGTCCCTTCCCCCTCTCTTTATACCCCTCTCACTCTCCCCCTGTCCCTTCCCCCTCTATTTATACCCCTCTCACTCTCCCCCTGTCCCTTCCCCCTCTCTTTATACCCCTCTCACTCTTCCCCTGTCCCGTCCCCCCTTTCTTTATACCCCTCTCACTCTCCCCCTGTCCCTTCCCCCTCTCTTTATACCCCTCTCACTCTCCCCCCTGTCCCCTACCCACTTTCTCTATACCCCTCTCACTCTCCCCCTGTCCCTTCCCCCCTCCCTTTATACCCCTCTCACTCTCCCCCCTGTCCCTTCCCCCCTCTCTTTATACCCCTCTCACTCTCCCCCTGTCCCTTCCCCCTCTATTTATACCCCTCTCACTCTCCCCCTGTCCCTTCCCCCTCTCTTTATACCCCTCTCACTCTCCCCCTGTCCCTCCCCCTCTCTTTATACCCCTCTCACTCTCCCTCCTGTCCCCTACCCACTTTCTCTATACCCCTCTCACTCTCCCCCTGTCCCTTCCCCCCTCCCTTTATACCCCTCTCACTCTCCCCCTGTCCCTTCCCCCTCTATTTATACCTCTCACTCTCCCCCCTGTCCCTTCCCCCCTTTCTTTATACCCCTCTCACTCGCCCCCTGTCCCTTCCCCCTCTCTTTATACCCCTCTCTCTCTCCCCCTACTGTCCCTTCACCCAGCTCTTTATACCCCTCTCACTCTCCCCCCTGTCCCTTCCCTTCTTTCTTTATACCCCTCTCACTCTCCCCCCTGTCCCTTCCCTTCTTTCTTTATACCCCTCTCACTCTCCCCCCTCTCTCTCTCCCACGTCCCTTCCCACCTCTCTTTATACCCCTCTCACTCTCCCCCCTGTCCCTTCCCCTCTTTCTTTATACCCCTCTCACTCTCCCCCCACTCTCTCTCCCGCGTCCCTTCCCCCCTCTCTTTATACCCCTCTCACTCTCCCCCTGTCCCTTCCCCCCTCTCTTTATACCCCTCTCTCTCCCCCTGTCCCTTCCCCCTCTCTTTATACCCCTCTCACTCTCCCCCTGTCCGTTCCCCCTCTCTTTATACCCCTCTCACTCTCCCCCTGTCCCTTCCCCCCTTTCTTTATACCCCTCTCACTCTCCCCCCTGTTCCTTCCCCCCTTTCTTTATACCCCTCTCACTCTCCCCCTGTCCCTTCCCCCCTCTCTTTATACCCCTCTCACTCTCCCCCTGTCCCTTCCCCCCTCCCTTTATACCCCTCTCACTCTCCCCCTGTCCCTTCCCCCTCTCTTTATACCCCTCTCACTCTCCCCCTGTCCCTTCCCCCTCTCTTTATACCCCTCTAACTCTCCCCCCTGTCCCTTCCCCCCTTTCTTTATACCCCTCTCACTCTCCCCCTCTCTCTCTCCCCCTGTCCCTTCCTCCCTCTCTTTATACCCCTTTCACTCTCCCCCCTGTCCCTTCTCCCCTTTCTTTATACCCCTCTCACTCTCCCCCCCTGTCCCTTCCCCCCTCTCTTTATACCCCTCTCACTCTCCCCCCTCTCTCTGTCCCCCTGTCCCCTTCCCCCCTCTCTTTATACCCCTCTCACTCTCCCCCCTGTTCATTCCCCCCTTTCTTTATACCCCTCTCTCTCTCCCCCTGTCCCTCCCCCTCTCTTTATACCCCTCTCACTCTCCCCCCTGTCCCTTCCCCCCTCTCTTTATACCTCTCTCACTCTCCCCCTGTCCCTTCCCCCTTTATTTATACCCCTCTCACTCTCCCCCCTGTCCCCTCCCCCCCTTTCTTTATACCCCTCTCACTCTCCCCCTGTCCCTTCCCCCTCTCTTCATACCCCGCTCACTCTCCCCCTGTCCCTTCCCCCTCTATTTATACCTCTCACTCTCCCCCCTGTCCCTTCCCCCCTTTCTTTATACCCCTCTCACTCGCCCCCTGTCCCTTCCCCCTCTCTTTATACCCCTCTCTCTCTCCCCCTACTGTACCTTCACCCAGCTCTTTATACCCCTCTCACTCTCCCCCCTGTCCCTTCCCTTCTTTCTTTATACCCCTCTCACTCTCCCCCCTCTCTCTCTCCCCCGTCCCTTCCCCCCTCTCTTTATACCCCTCTCACTCTCCCCCCTGTCCCTTCCCCCCTTTTTTATACCCCTCTCACTCTCCCCCTGTCCCTTCCCCCTCTCTTTATACCCCTCTCTGTCTCCCCCTGTCCCTTCACCCAGCTCTTTATACCCCTCTCACTCTCCCCCCTGTCCCTTCCCTTCTTTCTTTATACCCCTCTCACTCTCCCCCCTGTCCCTTCCCTTCTTTCTTTATACCCCTCTCACTCTCCCCCCTGTCCCTTCCCCCCTTTTTTTATACCCCTCTCACTCTCCCCCCTGTCCCTTCCCCTCTTTCTTTATACCCCTCTCACTCTCCCCCCACTCTCTCTCCCGCGTCCCTTCCCCCCTCTCTTTATACCCCTCTCACTCTCCCCCTGTCCCTTCCCCCCTCTCTTTATACCCCTCTCTCTCCCCCTGTCCCTTCCCCCTCTCTTTATACCCCTCTCACTCTCCCCCTGTCCGTTCCCCCTCTCTTTATACCCCTCTCACTCTCCCCCTGTCCCTTCCCCCCTTTCTTTATACCCCTCTCACTCTCCCCCCCTGTCCCTTCCCCCCTCTCTTTATACCCCTCTCACTCTCCCCCCTGTTCCTTCCCCCCTTTCTTTATACCCCTCTCACTCTCCCCCTGTCCCTTCCCCCCTCTCTTTATACCCCTCTCACTCTCCCCCTGTCCCTTCCCCCCTCTCTTTATACCCCTCTCACTCTCCCCCTGTCCCTTCCCCCTCTCTTTATACCCCTCTCACTCTCCCCCTGTCCCTTCCCCCTCTCTTTATACCCCTCTAACTCTCCCCCCTGTCCCTTCCCCCCTTTCTTTATACCCCTCTCACTCTCCCCCTCTCTCTCTCCCCCTGTCCCTTCCTCCCTCTCTTTATACCCCTTTCACTCTCCCCCCTGTCCCTTCTCCCCTTTCTTTATACCCCTCTCACTCTCCCCCCCTGTCCCTTCCCCCCTCTCTTTATACCCCTCTCACTCTCCCCCCTCTCTCTGTCCCCCTGTCCCCTTCCCCCCTCTCTTTATACCCCTCTCACTCTCCCCCCTGTTCATTCCCCCCTTTCTTTATACCCCTCTCTCTCTCCCCCTGTCCCTCCCCCTCTCTTTATACCCCTCTCACTCTCCCCCCTGTCCCTTCCCCCCTCTCTTTATACCTCTCTCACTCTCCCCCTGTCCCTTCCCCCTTTATTTATACCCCTCTCACTCTCCCCCCTGTCCCCTCCCCCCCTTTCTTTATACCCCTCTCACTCTCCCCCTGTCCCTTCCCCCTCTCTTCATACCCCGCTCACTCTCCCCCTGTCCCTTCCCCCTCTATTTATACCTCTCACTCTCCCCCCTGTCCCTTCCCCCCTTTCTTTATACCCCTCTCACTCGCCCCCTGTCCCTTCCCCCTCTCTTTATACCCCTCTCTCTCTCCCCCTACTGTACCTTCACCCAGCTCTTTATACCCCTCTCACACTCCCCCCTGTCCCTTCCCTTCTTTCTTTATACCCCTCTCACTCTCCCCCCTCTCTCTCTCCCCCGTCCCTTCCCCCCTCTCTTTATACCCCTCTCACTCTCCCCCCTGTCCCTTCCCCCCTTTTTTATACCCCTCTCACTCTCCCCCTGTCCCTTCCCCCTCTCTTTATACCCCTCTCTGTCTCCCCCTGTCCCTTCACCCAGCTCTTTATACCCCTCTCACTCTCCCCCCTGTCCCTTCCCTTCTTTCTTTATACCCCTCTCACTCTCCCCCCTGTCCCTTCCCTTCTTTCTTTATACCCCTCTCACTCTCCCCCCTGTCCCTTCCCTTCTTTCTTTATACCCCTCTCACTCTCCCCCCTGTCCCTTCCCCCCTTTTTTTATACCCCTCTCACTCTCCCCCTGTCCCTTCCCCCTCTTTTTATACCCCTCTCTGTCTCTCCCTGTCCCTTCACCCAGCTCTTTATACCCCTCTCACTCTCCCCCCTGTCCCTTCCCCTCTTTCTTTATACCCCTCTCACTCTCCCCCCACTCTCTCTCCCGCGTCCCTTCCCCCCTCTCTTTATACCCCTCTCACTCTCCCCCTGTCCCTTCCCCCCTCTCTTTATACCCCTCTCTCTCCCCCTGTCCCTTCCCCCTCTCTTTATACCCCTCTCACTCTCCCCCTGTCCGTTCCCCCTCTCTTTATACCCCTCTCACTCTCCCCCTGTCCCTTCCCCCCTTTCTTTATACCCCTCTCACTCTCCCCCCTGTTCCTTCCCCCCTTTCTTTATACCCCTCTCACTCTCCCCCTGTCCCTTCCCCCCTCTCTTTATACCCCTCTCACTCTCCCCCTGTCCCTTCCCCCTCTCTTTATACCCCTCTCACTCTCCCCCTGTCCCTTCCCCCTCTCTTTATACCCCTCTCACTCTCCCCCCTGTCCCTTCCCCCCTTTCTTTATACCCCTTTCACTCTCCCCCTCTCTCTCTCCCCCTGTCCCTTCCCCCCTCTCTTTATACCCCTATTACTCTCCCCCCTGTCCCTTCCTCCCTCTCTTTATACCCCTTTCACTCTCCCCCCTGTCCCTTCTCCCCTTTCTTTATACCCCTCTCACTCTCCCCCCCTGTCCCTTCCCCCCTCTCTTTATACCCCTCTCACTCTCCCCCCTCTCTCTGTCCCCCTGTCCCTTCCCCCTCTCTTTATACCCCTCTCACTCTCCCCCCTGTTCATTCCCCCCTTTCTTTATACCCCTCTCACTCTCCCCCCTCTCTCTCTCCCCCTGCCCCCTTCCCCCCTCTCTTTATACCCCTCTCACCCTCCCCCCTGTCCCTTCCCCCCTCTCATTAAACCCCTCTCACTCCCCCCCTGTCCCTTCCCCCCTTTCTTTATACCCCTCTCACTCTCCCCCTGTCCCTTCCCCCTCTCTTTATACCCCTCTCACTCTCCCCCTGTCCCTTCCCCCCTCTCTTTATACCCCTCTCACTCTCCCCCTGTCACTTCCCCCCTCTCTTTATACCCCTCTCACTCTCCCCCTGTCCCTTCCTCCCTCTCTTTATACCCCTCTCACTCTCCCTCTGTCCCTTCTCCCTCTCTTTATACCCCTCTCTCTCTCCCCCTGTCCCTTCCCCCCTCTCTTTATACCCCTCTCACTCTCCCCCTGTCACTTCCCCCCTCTCTTTATACCCCTCTCACTCTCCCCCTGTCCCTTCCCCCCTCTCTTTATACCCCTCTCACTCTCCCCCTGTCACTTCCCCCCTCTCTTTATACCCCTCTCACTCTCCCCCTGTCCCTTCCCCCCCTCTCTTTATACCCCTCTCACTCTCCCCCTGTCCCTTCCTCCCTCTCTTTATACCCCTCTCACTCTCCCCCGTCCCTTCATCCCTCTCTTTATACCCCTCTCACTCTCCCCCCTCTCTCTCTCCCCCTGTCCCTTCCCCCCTCTCTTTATATCCCTCTCACTCTCCCCCTGTCCCTTCCCCCTCTCTTTATACCCCTCTCTCTCTCCCCCTGTCCCTTCCCCCCTCTCTTTATACCCCTCTCACTCTCCCCCTGTCACTTCCCCCTCTCTTTATACCCCTCTCACTCCCCCCCGTCCCTTCCCCCCTCTCTTTATACCCCTCTCACTCCCCCGTCCCTTCCCCCCTCTCTTTATACCCCTCTCACTCTCCCCCCTGTCCCTTCCCCCCTCTCTTTATACCCCTCTCACTCTCCCCCTGTCCCTTCCCCCCCTCTCTTTATACCCCTCTCACTCTCCCCCTGTCCCTTCCCCCCTCTCTTTATACCCCTCTCACTCTCCCTCTGTCCCTTCCCCCTCTCTTTATACCCCTCTCACTCTCCCCCCTCTCTCTCTCCCCCTGTCCCTTCCCCCCTCTCTTTATATCCCCCTCTCTCTCCCCCTGTCCCTTCCCCCTCTCTTTATACCCCTCTCTCTCTCCCCCTGTCCCTTCCCCCCTCTCTTTAAACCCCTCTCACCCTCCCCCTGTCACTTCCCCCTCTCTTTATACCCCTCTCACTCTCCCCCCTGTCCCTTCCCCCCTTTCTTTATACCCCTCTCACTCTCCCCCCTCTCTCTCTCCCCCTGTCCCTTCCCCCCTCTCTTTATACCCCTCTCACTCTCCCCCCTCTCTCTCTCTCTCCCCCTGTCCCTTCCCCCTCTCTTTATACCCCTCTCACTCTCCCCCTGTCCCTCCCCCCTCTCTTCATACCCCTCTCACTCTCCCCCTGTCCCTTCCCCCTCTGTTTATACCCCTCTCACTCTCCCCCCTGTCCCTTCCCCCCTTTCTTTATACCCCTCTCACTCTCACCCTGTCCCTTCCCCCTCTCTTTATACCCCTATCTCTCTCCCCCTGTTCCTTCCCCCAGCTCTTTATACCCCTCTCACTCTCCCCCCTGTCCCTTCCCCTCTTTCTTTATACCCCTCTCACTCTCCCCCCTCTCTCTCTCCCCCGTCCCTTCCCCCCTCTCTTTATACCCCTCTCACTCTCCCCCTGTCCCTTCCCCCCTCTCTTTATACCCCTCTCTCTCTCCCCATGTCCTTCCCCCTCTCTTTATACCCCTCTCACTCTCCCCCTGTCCCTTCCCCCTCTCTTTATACCCCTCTCTCTCTCCCCCTGTCCCTTCCCCCCTCTCTTTATACCCCTCTCACTCACCCCTTCTCTCTCTCCCCCTGTCCCTTCCCCCCTCTCTTTATACCCCTATTACTCTCCCCCTGTCCCTTCCCCCCTCTCTTTATACCTCTCTCACTCTCCCCCCTGTCCCTTCCCCCCTTTCTTTATACCCCTCTCACTCTCCCCCCGTCCCTTCCCCCATCTCTTTATACCCCTCTCACTCTCCCCCCTCTCTCTCTCCCCCTGTCCCCTTCCCCCCTCTCTTTATACCCCTCTTACTCTCCCCCCTGTCCCTTCCCCCCTCTCTTTATACCCCTCTCACTCTCCCCCTCTCTCTCCCCCCTGTCCCTTCCCCCCTTTCTTTATACCCCTCTCACTCTCCCCCTGTCCCTTCCCCCTCTCTTTATACCCCTCTCACTCTCCCCCTGTCCCTTCCCCCCTCTCTTTATGCCCCTCTCACTCTCCCCCCTGTCCCTTCCCCCCTTTCTTTATACCCCTCTCACTCTTCCCCGCCTGTCCCTTCCCCCCTCTCTTTATACCCCTCTCACTCTTCCCCGCCTGTCCCTTCCCCCCTCTCTTTATACCCCTCTCACTCCCCCCCTCTCTCTCTCCCCCTGTCCCTTCCCCCCTCTCTTTATACCCCTCTCACACTCCCCCTGTCCCTTCCCCCTCTCTTTATACCCCTCTCACTCTCCCCCCTGTCCCTTCCCCCCTTTTTTATACCCCTCTCACTCTCCCCCCATGTCCCTTCCCCCCTCTCTTTATACCCCTCTCACTCTCCCCCCTCTCTTTCTCCCCCTGTCCCTTCCCCCCTCTCACTCTCCCCCTGTCCCTTTCCCCCTCTCTTTATACCCCTCTCACTCTCCCCCTGTCCCTTCCCCCCTCTCTTTATACCCCTCTCTCTCTCCCCCTGTCCCTTCCCCCCATTCTTTATACCCCTCTCACTCTCCCCCTGTTCCTTCCCCCCTTTCTTTATACCCCTCTCTCTCTCCCCCTGTCCCTTCCCCCTCTCTTTATACCCCTCTCACTCTCCCCTGTCCCTTCCCCCTCTCTTTATACCCCCCTCTCTCTCCCCCTGTCCCTCCCCCCTCTCTTTATACCTCTCTCACTCTCCCCCTGTCCCTTCCCTCTCTCTTTATACCCCTCTCACTCTCCCCCCTGTCCCTTCCCCTCTTTCTTTATACCCCTCTCACTCTCCCCCCTCTCTCTCTCCCCCGTACCTTCCCTCGTCTCTTTATACCCCTCTCACTCTCCCCCTGTCCCTTCCCCCCTCTCTTTATACCCCTCTCTCTCTCCCCATGTCCTTCCCCCTCTCTTTATACCCCTCTCACTCTCCCCCTGTCCCTTCCCCCTCTCTTTATACCCCTCTCTCTCTCCCCCTGTCCCTTCCCCCCTCTCTTTATACCCCTCTCACTCACCCCTTCTCTCTCTCCCCCTGTCCCTTCCCCCCTCTCTTTATACCCCTATTACTCTCCCCCTGTCCCTTCCCCCCTCTCTTTATACCCCTCTCACTCTCCCCCCTGTCCCTTCCCCCCTTTCTTTATACCCCTCTCACTCTCCCCCCGTCCCTTCCCCCCTCTCTTTATACCCCTCTCACTCTCCCCCCTCTCTCTCTCCCCCTGTCCCTTTCCCCCTCTCTTTATTCCCCTCTCACTATACCCCTGTACCTTCCCCCTCTCTTTATACCCCTCTCACTCTCCCCCCTGTCCCTTCCCCCCTTTCTTTATACCCCTCTCACTCTCCCCCCTCTCTCTCTCCCCCTGTCCCCTTCCCCCCTCTCTTTATACCCCTCTTACTCTCCCCCCTGTCCCTTCCCCCCTCTCTTATACCCCTCTCACTCTCCCCCTCTCTCTCCCCCCTGTCCCTTCCCCCCTTTCTTTATACCCCTCTCACTCTCCCCCTGTCCCTTCCCCCTCTCTTTATACCCCTCTCACTCTCCCCCTGTCCCTTCCCCCCTCTCTTTATGCCCCTCTCACTCTCCCCCCTGTCCCTTCCCCCTTTCTTTATACCCCTCTCACTCTTCCCCGCCTGTCCCTTCCCCCCTCTCTTTATACACCTCTCACTCTTCCCCGCCTGTCCCTTCCCCCCTTTCTTTATACCCCTCTCACTCTCCCCCAGTCCCTTTCCCCTCTCTTTATACCCCTCTCACTCCCCCCCTGTCCCTTCCCCCCTTTCTTTATACCCCTCTCACTCTTCCCCGCCTGTCCCTTCCCCCTCTCTTTATACCCCTCTCACTCTGCCCCCTGTCCCTTCCCCCTTTCTTTATACCCCTCTCACTCTCCCCCAGTCCCTTTCCCCTCTCTTTATACCCCTCTCACTCCCCCCCTGTCCCTTCCCCCCTTTCTTTATACCCCTCTCACTCCCCCCCTCTCTCTCTCCCCCTGTCCCTTCCCCCCTCTCTTTATACCCCTCTCACACTCCCCCTGTCCCTTCCCCCTCTCTTTATACCCCTCTCACTCTCCCCCCTGTCCCTTCCCCCCTTTTTTATACCCCTCTCACTCTCCCCCCATGTCCCTTCCCCCCTCTCTTTATACCCCTCTCACTCTCCCCCCTCTCTTTCTCCCCCTGTCCCTTCCCCCCTCTCACTCTCCCCCTGTCCCTTTCCCCCTCTCTTTATACCCCTCTCACTCTCCCCCTGTCCCTTCCCCCCTCTCTTTATACCCCTCTCTCTCTCCCCCTGTCCCTTCCCCCCATTCTTTATACCCCTCTCACTCTCCCCCTGTTCCTTCCCCCCTTTCTTTATACCCCTCTCTCTCTCCCCTGTCCCTTCCCCCTCTCTTTATACCCCTCTCACTCTCCCCTGTCCCTTCCCCCTCTCTTTATACCCCCCTCTCTCTCCCCCTGTCCCTCCCCCCTCTCTTTATACCTCTCTCACTCTCCCCCTGTCCCTTCCCTCTCTCTTTATACCCCTCTCACTCTCCCCCCTGTCCCTTACCCTCTTTCTTTATACCCCTCTCACTCTCCCCCCTCTCTCTCTCCCCCGTCCCTTCCCTCTTCTCTTTATACCCCTCTCACTCTCCCCTGTCCCTTCCCCCTCTCTTTATACCCCTCTCTCTCTCCCCATGTCCTTCCCCCTCTCTTTATACCCCTCTCACTCTCCCCCTGTCCCTTCCCCTCTCTTTATACCCCTCTCTCTCTCCCCCTGTCCCTTCCCCCCTCTCTTTATACCCCTCTCACTCACCCCTTCTCTCTCTCCCCCTGTCCCTTCCCCCCTCTCTTTATACCCCTATTACTCTCCCCCTGTCCCTTCCCCCCTCTCTTTATACCCCTCTCACTCTCCCCCCTGTCCCTTCCCCCTTTCTTTATACCCCTCTCACTCTCCCCCCGTCCCTTCCCCCCTCTCTTTATACCCCTCTCACTCTCCCCCCTCTCTCTCTCCCCCTGTCCCTTTCCCCTCTCTTTATTCCCCTCTCACTATACCCCTGTACCTTCCCCTCTCTTTATACCCCTCTCACTCTCCCCCCTGTCCCTTCCCCCTTTCTTTATACCCCTCTCACTCTCCCCCCTCTCTCTCTCCCCCTGTCCCCTTCCCCCCTCTCTTTATACCCCTCTTACTCTCCCCCCTGTCCCTTCCCCCTCTCTTTATACCCCTCTCACTCTCCCCCTCTCTCTCCCCCCTGTCCCTTCCCCCCTTTCTTTATACCCCTCTCACTCTCCCCCTGTCCCTTCCCCCTCTCTTTATACCCCTCTCACTCTCCCCTGTCCCTTACCCCTCTCTTTATACCCCTCTCACTCTCCCCCTGTCCCTTCCCCCCTCTCTTTATGCCCCTCTCACTCTCCCCCCTGTCCCTTCCCCCCTTTCTTTATACCCCTCTCACTCTTACCCGCCTGTCCCTTCCCCCCTCTCTTTATACCCCTCTCACTCTTCCCCGCCTGTCCCTTCCCCCTCTCTTTATACCCCTCTCACTCTCCCCCCTGTCCCTTCCCCTTTCTTTATACCCCTTTCACTCTCCCCCTGTCCCTTCACCCTCTCTCTTTATACCCCTCTCACTCTCCCCCAGTCCCTTTCCCCTCTCTTTATACCCCTCTCACTCCCCCCCTGTCCCTTCCCCCCTTTCTTTATACCCCTCTCACTCCCCCCCTCTCTCTCTCCCCCTGTCCCTTCCCCCTCTCTTTATACCCCTCTCACACTCCCCCTGTCCCTTCCCCCTCTCTTTATACCCCTCTCACTCTCCCCCCTGTCCCTTCCCCCCTTTTTTATACCCCTCTCACTCTCCCCCCATGTCCCTTCCCCCCTCTCTTTATACCCCTCTCACTCTCCCCCCTCTCTTTCTCCCCCTGTCCCTTCCCCCCTCTCACTCTCCCCCTGTCCCTTCCCCCCATTCTTTATACCCCTCTCACTCTCCCCCTGTTCCTTCCCCCCTTTCTTTATACCCCTCTCTCTCTCCCCCTGTCCCTTCCCCTCTCTTTATACCCCTCTCACTCTCCCCCATGTCCCTTCCCCACTTTTTTATACCCCTCTCACTCTCCCCCCATGTCCCTTCCCCCCTCTCTTTATACCCCTCTCACTCTCCCCCCTCTCTTTCTCCCCCTGTCCCTTCCCCCCTCTCACTCTCCCCCTGTCCCTTCCCCCCATTCTTTATACCCCTCTCACTCTCCCCCTGTTCCTTCCCCCCTTTCTTTATACCCCTCTCTCTCTCCCCCTGTCCCTTCCCCTCTCTTTATACCCCTCTCACTCTCCCCTGTCCCTTCCCCCTCTCTTTATACCCCCCTCTCTCTCCCCCTGTCCCTCCCCCCTCTCTTTATACCCCTCTCACTCTCCCCCTGTCCCTTCCCTCTCTCTTTATACCCCTCTCACTCTCCCCCCTGTCCCTTCCCCCCTTTCTTTATACCCCTCTCACTCTCCCCCTCTCTCTCTCCCCCTGTCCCTTCCCCCCTCTCTTTATACCCCTCTCACTCTCCCCCTCTCTCTCTCCCCTGTCCCTTCCCCCCTCTCTTTTTACCCCTCTCACTCTCCCCCCTGTCCCTTCCCCCCTGTCTTTATACCCCTCTCACTCTCCCCCTGTCCCTTCCCCCCTCTCTTTTTACCCCTCTCACTCTCCCCCCTGTCCCTTCCCCCCTGTCTTTATACCCCTCTCACTCTCCCCCTGTCCCTTCCCCCTCTCTTTATACCCCTCACACTCTCCCCTGTCCCTTCCCCCCTCTCTTTATACCCCTCTCACTCTCCCCCCTGTCCTTCCCCCCTCTCTTTATACCCCTCTCACTCTCCCCCCTGTCCCTTCCCCCCTCTCTTTATACCCCTCTCACTCTCCCCCCTGTCCCTTCCCCCCTCTCTTTATACCCCTCTCTGTCTCCCCTGTCACTTCCCCCCTCTCTTTATACCCCTCTCTGTCTCCCCCTGTCCCTTCCCCCTCCTTTATACCCCTCTCACTCTCTCCCCTGTCCCTTCCCCCTCTCTTTATACCCCTCTCACTCTCCCCCCTGTCCCTTCCCCCCTCTCTTTATACCCCTCTCTCTCCCCCCCTGTCCCTTCCCCCCTCTCTTTATACCCCTCTCACTCTCCCCCCTTTCCCTTCCGCCCTTTCTTTATACCCCTCTCACTCCCCCCCGTCCCTTCCCCCCTCTCTTATACCCCTCTCACTCTCCCCCCTGTCCCTTCCCCCTTCTCTTTATACCTCTCACTCTCTCCCTTCCCCCATCCCTCTTTCTCTCCCTTCCCCCTCTCTATATCCCCCTCTCCCTTCCCCCTTCCCCCTCTCTTTATCCCCTCTCCCTTCCCCCTTCCCCCTCTCTTTATCCCCTCTCCCTTCCCCCTTCCCCCTCTCTATATCCCCCTCTCCCTTCCCCCTTCCCCCTTTCTTTATCCCCCTGTCCCTTCCCCCCACCCCTCTCTCTATATACAGGACACATATCGGGGAATATACTGTGTATTCCATCTCCTCTGTATACAGAATAGTATATACGTTATATACAGATCAGCCCACTGACCGGTGAAGTGATAACATGATGTGGAAGTGTGTGGGATATATGAGGCTGGGAGTGAACATGTTTTCCCTGAAGTTGTTGGTGATGGCAGATTGCTGTGTATGGGGCTGTGTTGCTGCAGACCGGTCAGGGTGACCCGTGTCCTCTCCCAAATGTGTCTACAATGGGCAGGTGAGGATTAGAACTGGAGGAAGGAGCAATGGAAGAAGGTGGTCTGGTCCGGGAGGGTCACTTACCTGGGCGGGGGAGGAGGAGACAGCCCCGGGATGCATTATGGGAAGAAGGCGGCGGAGGAGGGGGATGGTTTGTATGGTGGGGACCAGATACCTCCATGGATCAGGGGAAAGGGGGGACCTACTTTATATTAGAGGGGAGGTCATAATGTTCTGGATGATCAGTGTACGGAGGTATACAGGGGAGGTATACAGGGGAGGAATATAGGTAGGTATACAGGGGAGGAATACAAGGAGGTATACAGGGAGGTATACAGGGGAGGAATATAAGTAGGTATACAAGGGTGGAATACAGGGAGATATACAGGGGAGGAATACAAGGAGGTATACAGGGGAGGAATACAAGGAGGTATACAGGGGAGGAATACAGGGAGATATACAGGGGAGGAATACAAGGAGGTATACAGGGGAGGAATACAAGGAGGTATACAGGGGAGGAATACAGGGAGATATACAGGGGAGGAATACAAGAAGGTATACAGGGGAGGAATACAGGGAGATATACAGGGGAGGAATACAAGAAGGTATACAGGGGTGGAATACAGGGAGATATACAGGGAGAATACAAGGAGGTATACAGGGGAGGAATACAAGGAGGTATACAGGGGAGGAATACAGGGAGATATACAGGGGAGGAATACAAGGAACAGGGGAGGAATACAAGGAGGTATACAGGGGAGGAATACAGGGAGATATACAGGGGAGGAATACAAGGAGGTATACAGGGGAGGAATACAGGGAGGTATACAGGGGAGGAATACAAGGAGGTATACAGGGGAGGAATACAAGGAGGTATACAGGGGAGGAATACAGGGAGATATACAGGGGAGGAATACAAGGAGGTATACAGGGGAGGAATACAGGGAGATATACAGGGGAGGAATACAAGGAGGTATACAGGGGAGGAATACAAGGAGGTATACAGGGGAGGAATACAGGGAGATATACAGGGGAGGAATACAAGGAGATATACAGGGGAGGAATACAAGGAGGTATACAGGGGAGGAATACAGGGAGGTATACAGGGGAGGTATACAGGGAGATATACAGGGGAGGAATACAAGGAGGTATACAGGGGAGGAATACAGGGAGGTATACAGGGGAGGAATACAGGGAGGTATACAGGGGAGGAATACAAGGAGGTATACAGGGGAGGAATACAGGGAGGTATACAGGGGAGGTATACAGGGAGATATACAGGGGAGGAATACAGGGAGATATACAGGGGAGGAATACAGGGAGATATACAGGGAAGGAATACAAGGAGGTATACAGGGGAGGAATACAAGGAGGTATACAGGGGAGGAATACAAGGAGGTATACAGGGGAGGAATACAGGGAGGTATACAGGGGAGGTATACAGGGAGATATACAGGGGAGGAATACAAGGAGGTATACAGGGGAGGAATACAGGGAGGTATACAGGGAAGGAATATAGGTAGGTATACAGGGGAGGAATACAGGGAGATATACAGGGGAGGAATACAAGGAGGTATACAGGGGAGGAATACAGGGAGGTATACAGGGGAGGAATACAGGGAGATATACAGGGGAGGAATACAGGGAGGTATACAGGGGAGGAATATAGGGAGGTATACAGGGGGGGAATATAGGGAAGAATATAGGGAGGTATACAGGGGGGGAATATAGGGAAGAATATAGGGAGGTATACAGGGAGATATACAGGGAGGTATATAGGGAGGTATACAGGGGAGGAATACAGGGAGATATACAGGGAGGAATATAGGGAGGTATACAGGGGAGGAATACAGGGAGGTATATAGGTAGGTATACAAGGAAGAATATTCCGGGGTTATTCCCGGGGGGTCATAATGTTGCTGATGGGTGTATGGTTTATATACAGGGAGGAATATATAGAGTTATATAGAAAGGTATACAGGGAGGAATATTGCAGGGGTCATAATGTTCTGGCTGATGGGTGTACGGAGGTATACAGGGAGGAATATAGGGAGATATATAGGGAGGTATACAGGGAGGAATATATAGAGATATATAGGGAGGTATACAGGGAGGAATATATAGAGATATATAGGGAGGTATACAGGGAGGAATATAGGAAGGTAGATTTCTTCTATATAAAGTGTATATTGTATACAGTATATAGATATATAGCCACATCCCCCCCACCCTGTATAGAGTGCAGACAATGGGCAGCATTGTATAGGACAACCCCTCCCCTCCCCCATACAGAGTGCAGGCGATGGGCCACACATACCTGGATACACTCAGCTTCCCTATGGATGGGCTGCAGAATCTGGGAGAGGGGTGGAGTCTGCAGAGGATGCTGGGAGAGGAGAGCTGAGGCATGATGGGAAATGTAGTCTGTGTCTGAACTCCGCAGAAATCCCAACATTTAACGCTTTATAAGAGGAAATCTATAGATACAATGTATACAATTCCAAGAGAAAATAAGGATCCTTATCTCCGGAGGAGGAGGAAATCTATAGATACAATGTATACAATTCCAGGAGAAATAAGGATCCTTATCACCGGAGGAAGAGGAAATCTATAGATACAATGTATACAATTCCAAGAGAAATAAGGATCCTTATCACCAGAGGAAGAGGAAATCAATAGATACAATGTATACAATTCCAGGAGGAAATAGGGATCCTTATCTCCGGAGGATGAGGAAATCTATTGATACAATGTATACAATTCCAAGAGAAATAAGGATCCTTATCTCCGGAGGAAGAGGAAATCTATAGATACAATGTATACAATTCCAGGAGGAAATAGGGATCCTTATCTCCAGAGGAGAAGGAAATCTATAGATACAATGTATACAATTCCAGGAGAAATAAGGATCCTTATCTCCAGAGGAGAAGGAAATCTATAGATACAATGTATACAATTCCAAGAGAAATAAGGATGCTTATCTCTGGAAGAAGAGGAAATCTACACACATTGGTCTCTCCTCTGTATCCCTCCACCAGCACACACACATTGGTCTCTCCCCTGTATCCCTCCACCGGTACACACACATTGGTCTCTCCACTGTATCCCTCCTCCGGCACACACACATTGGTCTCTCCCCTGTGTCCCTCCTCCGGTACACACACATTGTTCTCTCCTCTGTATCCCTCCTCCGGCATACACACATTGGTCTCTCCCCTGTATCCCTCCTCCGGTACACACACATTGTTCTCTCCTCTGTATCCCTCCTTAGGCACACACACATTGGTCTCTCCTCTGTATCCTTCCTCCAGCACACACACATTGGTCTCTCCTCTGTAACCCTCCTACGGCACACACATATTGGTCTCTCCCCTGTATCCCTCCTCCGGCACACACACATTCGTCTCTACCATGTATCCCTCCTCCGGTACACACACATTGTATCCCTCCTCCGGCACACACACATTGTTCTCTCCTCTGTATCCCTCCTCCAGCACACACACATTGGTCTCTCCTCTGTATCCCTCCTCCAGCACACACACATTGTTCTCTCCGCTGTGTCCCTCCTTCCGCACACACAAATTGGTATCTCCCCTGTGTCCCACCTTCGGCACACACAAATTGGTGTCTCCCCTGTATCCCTCATCCGGCACACACACATTGGACTCTCCCCTGTATCCGTCCTCCGGCACACACACATTGGTCTCTCCCCTGTATCCCTCCTCCGGCACACACATTGGTCTCTCCCCTGTATAGCTATTCCTGCACACACACATTGGTCTCTCCCCTGTATCCCTCCTCTGACACACACACACATTGGTCTCTCCTCTGTATCCCTCCTCCGGCACACACACATTGGTCTCTCCCCTGTATCCCTCCTCCGGCACACACACATTCATCTCTCCCCTGTATCCCTCCTCCGGTACACACACATTGTATCCCTCCTCCGGCACACACACATTGGTCTCTCCCCTGTATCCCTCCTCCGGCACACACACATTCATCTCTCCCCTGTATCCCTCCTCCGGTACACACACATTGTATCCCTCCTCCGGCACACACACATTGGTCTCTCCCCTGTATCCCTCCTCTGGCACACACACATTGGTCTCTCCCCTGTATCCCTCCTCCGGCACACACACATTGGTCTCTCCCCTGTATCCCTCCTCCGGCACACACACATTGGTCTCTCCCCTGTATCCCTCCTCCGGCACACACACATTGGTCTCTCCCCTGTATCCCTCCTCCAGCACACACATTGGTCTCTCCCCTGTATCCCTCCTCCGGCACACACACATTGGTCTCTCCCCTGTATTCCTCTCTGACACACACACATTGGTCTCTCCTCTGTATCCCTCCACTGGCACACACACATTGGTCTCTCCCCTGTATCCCTCCTCCGGCACACACACATTCGTCTCTCCCCTGTATCCCTCCTCCGGTACACACACATTGTATCCCTCCTCCGGCACACACACATTGGTCTCTCCCCTGTATCCCTCCTCTGGCACACACACATTGGTCTCTCCCCTGTATCCCTCCTCCGTCACACACACACATTCGTCTCTCCCATGTATCCCTCCTCGGGTACACACACATTGTATCCCTCCTCTGGAACACACTTATTGTCCTCTCCCCTGTGTCCCTCCTCCGGCACACACATTGGTCTCTCCCCTATATCCCTCCTCCGGCACACACTCTCTTTATCCCTCCTCTGGTACACACACATTGGTCTCTCCCCTGTATCCCACATTTTTCTCTCTCCTGTATCCCTCCTCCGGCGCACACACATTGGTCTCTCCCCTGTATCCCTCCTCCGGCACACACACATTGTTCTCTCCTCTGTATCCCTCCTCCAGCACACACACATTGGTCTCTCCTCTGTATCCCTCCTCCAGCACACACACATTGTTCTCTCCCCTGTGTCCCTCCTTCGGCACACACAAATTGGTATCTCCCCTGTATCCCTCATCCGGCACACACACATTGGTCTCTCCCCTGTATCCCTCCTCCTGCACACACACATTGGTCTCTCCCCTGTATCCCTCCTCCGGCACACACACATTGGTCTCTCCCCTGTATCCCTCCTCCGGCACACACATTGGTCTCTCCCCTGTATCCCTCCTCCGGCACACACACATTGGTCTCTCCCCTGTATCCCTCCTCCGGCACACACACACATTCGTCTCTCCCATGTATCCCTCCTCTGGTATACACACATTGTATCCCTCCTCCGGCACACACACATTGGTCTCTCCCCTGTATCCCTCCTCCGGCACACACACATTGGTCTCTCCCCTGTATACCTCCTCCGGCGCACACACATTCGTCTCTCCCATGTATCCCTCCTCCGGTACACACGCATTGTATCCCTCCTCCGGCACACACTCTCTTTATCCCTCCTCTGGTACACACACATTGGTCTCTCCCCTGTATCCCACATTGGTCTCTCTCCTGTATCCCTCCTCCGGCGCACACACATTGGTCTCTCCCCTGTATCCCTCCTCCGGCACACACACTCTCTTTATCCCTCCTCTGGTACACACACACTGGTCTCTCCCCTGTATCCCTCCTCCTGCACACACACATTGGTCTCTCCCCTGTATCCTTCCTCTGGGACACACAAACATTGGTCTCTCCCCTGTATCCCTCCTGCGGCACACACACATTGGTCTCTCCCCTGTATCCCTCCTCCGGCACACACACATTGGTCTCTCCCCTGTATCCCTCCTCCGGCACACACACATTGGTCTCTCCCCTGTATCCCTCCTCCAGCACACACACATTGGTCGCTCTTCTGTATCCCTTCTCCGGCACACACACATTGGTCTCTCCCCTGTATCTCTCCTCCGGCACACACACACACACACATTGGTCTCTTCCCTGTATCCCTCCTCCAGCACGCACACATTGGTCTCTCCCCTGTATCCCTCCTCCAGCACGCACACATTGGTCTCTCCCCTGTATCCCTCCTCCGGCACACACACATTGGTCTCTCCCCTGTATTCCTCTCCGACACACACACATTGGTCTCTCCTCTGTATCCCTCCACCGGCAAACACACATTGGTCTCTCCCCTGTATCCCTCCTCCAGCACACACACATTGTATCCCTCCTCCGGCACACACACATTGTTCTCTCCTCTGTATCCCTCCTCCAGCACACACACATTGGTCTCTCCTCTGTATCCCTCCTCCAGCACACACACATTGTTCTCTCCCCTGTGTCCCTCCTTCGGCACACACAAATTGGTATCTCCCCTGTATCCCTCATCCGGCACACACACATTGGTCTCTCCCCTGTATCCCTCCTCCGGCACACACACATTGGTCTCTCCCCTGTATCCCTCCTCCAGCACACACATTGGTCTCTCCCCTGTATCCCTCCTCCAGCACACACACATTGGTCTCTCCCCTGTATTCCTCTCTGACACACACACATTGGTCTCTCCTCTGTATCCCTCCACCGGCACACACACATTGGTCTCTCCCCTGTATCCCTCCTCCGGCACACACACATTCGTCTCTCCCCTGTATCCCTCCTCCGGTACACACACATTGTATCCCTCCTCCGGCACACACACATTGGTCTCTCCCCTGTATCCCTCCTCTGGCACACACACATTGGTCTCTCCCCTGTATCCCTCCTCCAGCACACACACATTGGTCTCTACCCTTTATCCCTCCTCCGTCACACACACACATTCGTCTCTCCCATGTATCCCTCCTCCGGTACACACACATTGTATCCCTCCTCTGGAACACACTTATTGTCCTCTCCCCTGTGTCCCTCCTCCGGCACACACATTGGTCTCTCCCCTATATCCCTCCTCCGGCACACACTCTCTTTATCCCTCCTCTGGTACACACACATTGGTCTCTCCCCTGTATCCCACATTTTTCTCTCTCCTGTATCCCTCCTCCGGCGCACACACATTAGTCTCTCCCCTGTATCCCTCCTCCGGCACACACACATTGTTCTCTCCTCTGTATCCCTCCTCCAGCACACACACATTGGTCTCTCCTCTGTATCCCTCCTCCAGCACACACACATTGTTCTCTCCCCTGTGTCCCTCCTTCGGCACACACAAATTGGTATCTCCCCTGTATCCCTCATCCGGCACACACACATTGGTCTCTCCCCTGTATCCCTCCTCCTGCACACACACATTGGTCTCTCCCCTGTATCCCTCCTCCGGCACACACACATTGGTCTCTCCCCTGTATCCCTCCTCCGGCACACACATTGGTCTCTCCCCTGTATCCCTCCTCCGGCACACACACATTGGTCTCTCCCCTGTATCCCTCCTCCGGCACACACACATTCGTCTCTCCCATGTATCCCTCCTCTGGTATACACACATTGTATCCCTCCTCCGGCACACACACATTGGTCTCTCCCCTGTATCCCTCCTCCGGCACACACACATTGGTCTCTCCCCTGTATCCCTCCTCCGGCACACACACATTCGTCTCTCCCATGTATCCCTCCTCCGGTACACACGCATTGTATCCCTCCTCCGGCACACACTCTCTTTATCCCTCCTCTGGTACACACACATTGGTCTCTCCCCTGTATCCCACATTGGTCTCTCTCCTGTATCCCTCCTCCGGCGCACACACATTGGTCTCTCCCCTGTATCCCTCCTCCGGCACACACACTCTCTTTATCCCTCCTCTGGTACACACACACTGGTCTCTCCCCTGTATCCCTCCTCCTGCACACACACATTGGTCTCTCCCCTGTATCCTTCCTCTGGGACACACAAACATTGGTCTCTCCCCTGTATCCCTCCTGCGGCACACACACATTGGTCTCTCCCCTGTATCCCTCCTCCGGCACACACACATTGGTCTCTCCCCTGTATCCCTCCTCTGGCACACACACATTGGTCTCTTCCCTCTATCCCTCCTCCGGCACACACACATTCGTCTCTCCCATGTATCAATCCTCCGGTACACACACATTGTATCCCTCCTCCGGCACACACTCTCTTTATCCCTCCTCTGGTACACACACATTGGTCTCTTCCCTGTATCCCACGTTGGTCTCTCTCCTGTATCCCTCCTCCGGCGCACACACATTGGTCTCTCCCCTGTATCCCTCCTCCGGCACACACACTCTCTTTATCCCTCCTCTGGTACACACACACTGGTCTCTCCCCTGTATCCCTCCTCCTGCACACACACATTGGTCTCTCCCCTTTATCCTTCCTCTGGGACACACAAACATTGGTCTCTCCCCTGTATCCCTCCTGCGGCACACACACATTGGTCTCTCCCCTGTATCCCTCCTCTGGCACACACACATTGGTCTCTCCCCTGTATCCCTCCTCCGGCACACACACATTGGTCTCTCCCCTGTATCCCTCCTCCAGCACACACACATTGGTCTCTCCCCTGTATCCCTCCTCCGGCACACACACATTGGTCTCTCCCCCGTATCCCCACTCCGGCACACACACATTAGTCTCTTCCTTGTATCCCTCCTCCGGTACACACACATTGGTCTCTACCCTGTATCTCTCTTCTGGCACACACACACATTGGTTTCTCCCCTGTATCCCTCCTCCGGCACACACACATTGGTCTCTCCCCTGCATCCCTCCTCCGGAACACACACATTCGTCTCTCCATTGTATTCCTCCTCCGGTACACACACATTGTATCCCTCCTCCGGCACACACTTATTGTCCTCTCCCCTGTGTCCCTCCTCCGGCAAACACATTGGTCTCTCCCCTGTATCCCTCCTCCGGCACAAACTCTCTTTATCCCTCCTCTGGTACACACACATTGGTCTCTCCCCTGTATCCCACATTGGTCTCTCTCCTGTATCCCTCCTCCGGCGTGCACACACATTGGTCTCTCCCCTGTATCCCTCCTCCGGTACACACACATTGTTCTCTCCTCTGTATCCCTCCTCCGGCACACACACATTGTTCTCTCCTCTGTATCCCTCCTCCAGCACACACACATTGTTCTCTCCCCTGTGTCCCTCCTTCGGCACACACAAATTGGTATCTCCCCTGTATCCCTCATCCGGCACACACACATTGGTCTCTCCCCTGAATCCCTCCTCCGGCACACACATTGGTCTCTCCCCTGTATAGCTATTCCTGCACACACACATTGGTCTCTCCTCTGTATCCCTCCTCCGACACACACACATTGGTCTCTCCTCTGTATCCCTCCTCCGGCACCAACACATTGGTCTCTCCCCTGTATCCCTCCTCCGGCACATACACATTCATCTCTCCCCTGTATCCCTCCTCCGGTACACACACATTGTATCCCTCCACCGGCACACACACATTGGTCTCACCCCTGTATCCCTCCTCCGGCACACACACATTGGTCTCTCCCCTGTATCCCTCCTCCGGCACACACACATTGGTATCTCCCCTGTATCCCTCCTCTGGCACACACACATTGGTCTCTCCTCTGTAACCCTCCTACGGCACACACATATTGGTCTCTCCCCTGTATCCCTCCTCCGGCACACACACATTCGTCTCTACCATGTATCCCTCCTCCGGTACACACACATTGTATCCCTCCTCCGGCACACACACATTGTTCTCTCCTCTGTATCCCTCCTCCAGCACACACACATTGGTCTCTCCTCTGTATCCCTCCTCCAGCACACACACATTGTTCTCTCCGCTGTGTCCCTCCTTCCGCACACACAAATTGGTATCTCCCCTGTATCCCTCATCCGGCACACACACATTGGTCTCTCCCCTGTATCCCTCCTCCTGCACACACACATTGGTCTCTCCCCTGTATCCCTCCTCCGGCACACACACATTGGTCTCTCCCCTGTATCCCTCCTCCAGCACACACATTGGTCTCTCCCCTGTATAGCTATTCCTGCACACACACACATTGGTCTCTCCCCTGTATTCCTCTCCGACACACACACATTGGTCTCTCCTCTGTATCCCTCCACCGGCAAACACACATTGGTCTCTCCCCTGTATCCCTCCTCCAGCACACACACATTGTATCCCTCCTCCGGCACACACACATTGTTCTCTCCTCTGTATCCCTCCTCCAGCACACACACATTGGTCTCTCCTCTGTATCCCTCCTCCAGCACACACACATTGTTCTCTCCCCTGTGTCCCTCCTTCGGCACACACAAATTGGTATCTCCCCTGTATCCCTCATCCGGCACACACACATTGGTCTCTCCCCTGTATCCCTCCTCCGGCACACACACATTGGTCTCTCCCCTGTATCCCTCCTCCAGCACACACATTGGTCTCTCCCCTGTATCCCTCCTCCGGCACACACACATTGGTCTCTCCCCTGTATTCCTCTCTGACACACACACATTGGTCTCTCCTCTGTATCCCTCCACTGGCACACACACATTGGTCTCTCCCCTGTATCCCTCCTCCGGCACACACACATTCGTCTCTCCCCTGTATCCCTCCTCCGGTACACACACATTGTATCCCTCCTCCGGCACACACACATTGGTCTCTCCCCTGTATCCCTCCTCTGGCACACACACATTGGTCTCTCCCCTGTATCCCTCCTCCGTCACACACACACATTCGTCTCTCCCATGTATCCCTCCTCCGGTACACACACATTGTATCCCTCCTCTGGAACACACTTATTGTCCTCTCCCCTGTGTCCCTCCTCCGGCACACACATTGGTCTCTCCCCTATATCCCTCCTCCGGCACACACTCTCTTTATCCCTCCTCTGGTACACACACATTGGTCTCTCCCCTGTATCCCACATTTTTCTCTCTCCTGTATCCCTCCTCCGGCGCACACACATTGGTCTCTCCCCTGTATCCCTCCTCCGGCACACACACATTGTTCTCTCCTCTGTATCCCTCCTCCAGCACACACACATTGGTCTCTCCTCTGTATCCCTCCTCCAGCACACACACATTGTTCTCTCCCCTGTGTCCCTCCTTCGGCACACACAAATTGGTATCTCCCCTGTATCCCTCATCCGGCACACACACATTGGTCTCTCCCCTGTATCCCTCCTCCTGCACACACACATTGGTCTCTCCCCTGTATCCCTCCTCCGGCACACACACATTGGTCTCTCCCCTGTATCCCTCCTCCGGCACACACATTGGTCTCTCCCCTGTATCCCTCCTCCGGCACACACACATTGGTCTCTCCCCTGTATCCCTCCTCCGGCACACACACACATTCGTCTCTCCCATGTATCCCTCCTCTGGTATACACACATTGTATCCCTCCTCCGGCACACACACATTGGTCTCTCCCCTGTATCCCTCCTCCGGCACACACACATTGGTCTCTCCCCTGTATACCTCCTCCGGCGCACACACATTCGTCTCTCCCATGTATCCCTCCTCCGGTACACACGCATTGTATCCCTCCTCCGGCACACACTCTCTTTATCCCTCCTCTGGTACACACACATTGGTCTCTCCCCTGTATCCCCATGGGTCTCTCTCCTGTATCCCTCCTCCGGCGCACACACATTGGTCTCTCCCCTGTATCCCTCCTCCGGCACACACACTCTCTTTATCCCTCCTCTGGTACACACACACTGGTCTCTCCCCTGTATCCCTCCTCCTGCACACACACATTGGTCTCTCCCCTGTATCCTTCCTCTGGGACACACAAACATTGGTCTCTCCCCTGTATCCCTCCTGCGGCACACACACATTGGTCTCTCCCCTGTATCCCTCCTCCGGCACACACACATTGGTCTCTCCCCTGTATCCCTCCTCCGGCACACACACATTGGTCTCTCCCCTGTATCCCTCCTCCAGCACACACACATTGGTCGCTCTTCTGTATCCCTTCTCCGGCACACACACATTGGTCTCTCCCCTGTATCTCTCCTCCGGCACACACACACACACACATTGGTCTCTCCCCTGTATCCCTCCTCCGGCACACACACATTGGTCTCTCCCCTGTATCCCTCCTCCAGCACACACACATTGGTCGCTCTTCTGTATCCCTTCTCCGGCACACACACATTGGTCTCTCCCCTGTATCCCTCCTCCGGCACACACACATTGGTCTCTCCCCTGTATCCCTCCTCCGGCACACACACATTGGTCTCTCCCCCGTATCCCCACTCCGGCACACACACATTAGTCTCTTCCTTGTATCCCTCCTCCGGTACACACACATTGGTCTCTACCCTGTATCTCTCTTCTGGCACACACACACATTGGTTTCTCCCCTGTATCCCTCCTCTGGCACACACACATTGGTCTCTCCCCTGTATCCCTCCTCCGGCACACACACATTGGTCTCTTCCTTGTATCCCTCCTCCAGCACACACACATTGGTCTCTCCCCTGTATCCCTCCTCCAGCACACACACATTGGTCTCTCCCCTGTATCTCTCCTCCGGCACATACACATTGGTCTCTCCCCTGTATCTCTCCTCCGGCACACACACATTGGTCTCTCCCCTGTATCCCTCCTCCAGCACACACACATTGGTCCCTCCCCTGTATTCCTCCTCCGGCACACACACATTGGTCTCTTCCCTGTATCCCTTCTCCGGCGCACACACATTGGTCTCTCCCCTGTATCCCTCCTCCGGCACAAACACACATTGGTCTCTCCCCTGTATCCCTCCTCAAGCACACACACATTGGTCTCTCCCCTGTATCCCTCCCCCGGCACGCACACATTGGTCTCTTCCCTGTATCCCTCCTCTGGCACACACACATTGGGCTCTTCCCTGTATCCCTACTCCAGGACACACACATTGGTTTCTCCTCTGTATCCCTCCTCCGGCACACACACATTGATCTCTCCCCTGTATTCCTCCTCTGGCACACACACATTGGGCTCTTCCCTGTATCCCTACTCCGGCACACACACATTGGTTTCTCCTCTGTATCCCTCCTTCGGCACACACACATTGATCTCTCCCCTGTATTCCTCCTCTGGCACACACACATTGGGCTCTTCCCTGTATCCCTACTCCGGCACACACACATTGGTTTCTCCTCTGTATCCCTTCTGCGGCACACACACATTGGTCTTTCCTCTGTATCCCTCCGCTGGCACACACATTGGTCTCTCCCCTGTATCCCTACTCTGGCACACACACATTGGACTCTCCCCTGTATCCCTCCTCCGGCACACACACATTGGTCTTTCTTCGTTATCCCTCCTCTGGCACACACATTGGTCTCTCCCCTGTATCCCTCCTCTGGCACACACACATTGGCCTCTCCCCTGTATCCCTTCTCCGGCACTCACACATTGGTCTCTTCCCTGTATCCCTCCTCCTGCACACACACATTGGTCTCTCCCCTGTATCCCCCCTCCGGCACACACACATTGGTCTCTCCCCTGTATCCCTCCTCCGGCACACACATTGGTCTCTCCCTTGTATAGCTATTCCTGCACACACACATTGGTCTCTAAACTGTATCCCTCCTCCGGCACACACATTGGTCTCTCCTCTGTATCCCTCCTCCGGCACACACACATTGGTCTCTCCCCTGTATCCCTCCTCCGGCACACACACATTGGTCTCTCCCCTGTATCCCTCCTCCGGCACACACACATTGGTCTCTCCCCTGTATCCCTCCTCCGGCACACACACATTGGTCTCTCCCCTCTATACCTCCTCCAGCACACACACATTCGTCTGTCCCATGTATCCCTCCTCCGGTACACACACATTGTATCCCTCCTCCGGCACACACTCTCTTTATCCCTCCTCTGGTACACACACATTGGTCTCTCCCCTGTATCCCACATTGATCTCTCCCCTGTATCCCTCCTCCGGCACACACACATTGGTCTCTCCCCTGTATCCCTCCTCTGGCACACACACATTGGTCTCTCCCCTCTATACCTCCTCCAGCACACACACATTCGTCTGTCCCATGTATCCCTCCTCCGGTACACACACATTGTATCCCTCCTCCGGCACACACACTCTCTTTATCCCTCCTCTGGTATACACACACTGGTCTCTCCCCTGTATCCCTCCTCCTGCACAAACACATTGGTCTCTCCCCTGTATCCTTCCTCTGGGACACACAAACATTGGTCTCTCCCCTGTATCCCTCCTGCGGCACACACACATTGGTCTCTCCCCTGTATCCCTCCTCCGGCACACACACATTGGTCTCTCCCCTGTATCCCTCCTCCGGCACACACACATTGGTCTCTCCCCTGTATCCCTCCTCCAGCACACACACATTGGTCTCTCCTCTGTATCCCTTCTCCGGTACACACACATTGGTCTCTCCCCTGTATTTCTCCTCCGGCACACACACACATTGGTCTCTTCCCTGTATCCCTCCTCCAGCACACACACACATTGGTCTCTCCCCTGTATCCCTCCTCCGGCACACACATATTGGTCTCTCCCCTGTATCCCTCCTCCGGCACACACACATTGGTCTCTTCCTTGTATCCCTCCTCCGGTACACACACATTGGTCTCTACCCTGTATCTCTCCTCTGGCACACACACACATTTGTTTCTCCCCTGTATCCCTCCTCTGGCACACACACATTTGTCTCTCCCCTGTATCCCTCCTCTGGCACACACATATTGGTCTCTTCCTTGTATCCCTCCTCCGGCACACACATTGGACTCTTCCCTGTATCTCTCCTCCGGCACACACACATGGGTCTCTCCCCTGTATTCCTCCTCCAGCACACACACATTGGTCCCTCCCCTGTATTCCTCCTCCGGCACACACACATTGGTCTCTTCCCTGTATCCCTCCTCTGGCACAAACACACATTGGTCTCTCCCCTGTATCCCTGCTCCGGCACACACACATTGGTCTCTCCCCTGTATCTCTCCTCCGGCACACACACATTGGTCTCTCCCCTGTATCTCTCCCCCGGCACACACACATGGGTCGCTCCCCTGTATCCCTCCTCCAGCACACACACATTGGTCCCTCCCCTGTATTCCTCCTCCGGCACACACACATTGGTCTCTTCCCTGTATCCCTCCTCTGGCACAAACACACATTGGTCTCTCCCCTGTATGCCTCCTCCAGCACACACACATTGGTCTCTCCCCTGTATCCCTCCCCCGGCACGCACACATTGGTCTCTTCCCTGTATCCCTCCTCTGGCACACACACATTGGTCTCTCCCCTGTATCCCTCCTCCGGCACACACACATTGGCCTCTCCCCTGTATCCCTCCTCCGGCACACACACATTGGTCTTTCTTCTGTATCCCTCCTCTGGCACACACACATTGGCCTCTCCCCTGTTTCCCTCCTCTGGCACTCACACATTGGTCTCTTCCCTGTATCCCTCCTCCGGCACACACAGATTGGTCTCTCCCCTGTATCTCTCCTCCTGCACGCACACATATTGGTCTCTCCTCTGTATCCCTTCTCTGGCACACACACATTGGTCTCTCCCCTGTATGTCTCCTCTGGCACAAAAAACACTGGTCTCTCCCCTGTATCCCTCCTTCGGCATATACACATTGGTCTCTCCCCTGTATCTCTCCTCCGGCACACACAGATTGTTCTCTCCCCTGTATCTCTCCTCTGGCAAACACACATTGGTCTCTCCCCTGTATCCCTCCTCCGGCACACACACATTGGTCTCTCCCCTGTATCCCTCCTCCGGCACACACATTGGTCTCTCCCCTGTATAGCTATTCCTGCACACACACATTGGTCTCTCCCCTGTATCCCTCCTCCGGCACACACACATTGGTCTCTCCTCTGTATCCCTCCTCCGGCACACACACATTCGTCTCTCCCCTGTATCCCTCCTCCGGTACACACACATTGTATCCCTCCTCCGGCACACACATTGGACTCTTCCCTGTATCCCTCCTCCTGCACACACACATTGGTCTCTCCCCTGTATCCCTCCGGCACACATACATTGGTCTCTCCCCTGTATCCCTTCTCCGGCACACACACATTGGTCTCTCCCCTGTATCTCTCCTCTGGCACACACACATTGGTCTCTCCCCTGTATCCCTCCTCCGGCACACACATTGGTCTCTCCCCTGTATCTCTCCTCCGGCACACACACATTGGTCTCTCCCCTGTATCCCTCCTCCGCAACACACACATTGGTCTCTTCCTTGTATCCCTCCTCCGGCACACACATTGGACTCTTCCCTGTATCCCTCCTCCAGCACATACACATTGGTCTCTCCCCTGTATCTCTCCTCCGGCACACACACATTGGTCTCTCCCCTGTATCTCTCCTCCAGCACACACACATTGGTCTCTCCCCTGTATCCCTCCTCCAGCACACACACATTGGTCCCTCCCCTGTATTCCTCCTCCGGCACACACACATTGGTCTCTTCCCTGTATCCCTCCTCCGGCGCACACACATTGGTCTCTCCCCTGTATCCCTCCTCCGGCACAAACACACATTGGTCTCTCCCCTGTATCCCTTCTCCAGCACACACGCATTGGTCTCTCCCCTGTATCCCTCCTCCGGCACAAACACACATTGGTCTCTCCCCTGTATCCCTCCTCCAGCACACACACATTGGTCTCTTCCCTGTATCCCTCCTCTGGCACACACACATTGGGCTCTTCCCTGTATCCCTCCTCCGGCACACACACATTGGTCTCTCCCCTGTATCCCTCCTCCGGCACACACACATTGGTCTTTTCTCTGTATCCCTCCCCTGGCACACACATTGGTCTCTCCCCTGTATCCCTCCTCCGGCGCACACACATTGGCCTCTCCCCTGTATCCCTCCTCCGGCACACACACATTGGCCTCTCCCCTGTATCCCTCCTCCGGCACACACACATTGGCCTCTCCCCTCTATCCCTCCCCCGGCACACACACATTGGTCTTTCTTCTGTATCCCTCCTCTGGCACACACATTGGTCTCTCCCCTGTATCCCTCCTCTGGCGCACACACACATTGGCCTCTCCCCTGTATCCCTCCTCCGGCACTCACACATTGGTCTCTTCCCTGTATCCCTCCTCCGGCACACACACATTGGTCTCTCCCCTGTATCTCTCCTCCTGCACGCACACATATTGGTCTCTCCTCTGTATCCCTTCTGCGGCACACACATATTGGTCTCTCCCCTGTATCTCTCCTCTGGCACACACACACTGGTCTCTCCCCTGTATCCCTCCTTCGGCACATACACATTGTTCTCTCCCCTGTATCTCTCCTCCGGCACACACACATTGGTCTCTTCCCTGTATCCCTCCTCCAGCGCACACACATTGGTCTCTCCCCTGTATCCCTCCTCCGGCACAAACACACATTGGTCTCTCCCCTGTATCCCTTCTCCGGCACACACACATTGATCTCTCCCCTGTATCCCTCCTCTGGCACAAACACACATTGGTCTCTTCCCTGTATCCCTCCTCCGGCACACACACATTGATCTCTCCCCTGTATCCCTACTCTGGCACACACACATTGGTCTTTCCTCTGTATCCCTCCGCTGGCACACACATTGGTCTCTCCCCTGTATCCCTCCTCCGGCACTAACACATTGGCCTCTCCCCTGTATCCCTCCTCCGGCACACACACATTGGTCTTTCTTCTGTATCCCTCCTCTGGCACACACACACATTGGTCTCTCCCCTGTATCCCTCATCCGGCACACACATTGGCCTCTTCCCTTTATGCCTCCTCCGGTACACACACATTGGTCTGTCCCCTGTATCCCTCCTCCGGCACACACACATTGGTCTCTCCCCTGTATCCCTCCTCCAGCACACACACACATTGGTCTCTCCCCTGTATCCCTCCTCCAGCACACACAAACATTGGTCTCTCCCCTGTATCCCTCATCCGGCACACACACATTGGCCTCTCCCCTGTATCCCTCCTCCGGCACACACACATTGGCCTCTTCCCTTTATCCCTCCTCCGGTACACACACATTGGCCTCTTCCCTTTATCCCTCCTCCGGTACACACACATTGATCTCTCCCCTGTATCCCTCCTCCGGCACACACACATTGGTCTCTCCCCTGTATCCCTCATCCGGCACACACATTGGCCTCTCCCCTGTATCCCTCCTCCAGCACACACATTGGCCTCTTCCCTTTATGCCTCCTCCGGTATACACACATTGGTCTCTCCCCTGTATCCCTCCTCCGGCACACACACACACATTGGTCTCTCCCCTGTATCCCTCCTCCGGCACACACACATTGGTCTCTCCCCTGTATCCCTCCTCCAGCACACACACATTGGTCTCTCCCCTGTATCTCTCCTCCGGCACACACATTAATGTCTCCCTTCTGTATCCCTCCTCAGATGCCATCTCACGGACATATGCAATCATGTAAGGTTGTGTAGCTGTACTTGAATCATTAGAGTGTAAGCTCCTCTGGTGCAGTCACACACTGAAATACAGGGATTCCAATAAGTTAACTTAAAACGATAAATTTATTAGAATGAAGTCAGTAAGCGTCTCATGATTTCCCCCGACTCTTCCTTGCTGGATTGGAGGCACTGTGTGGGCGTCCTCCTCTGCCACGGCCAGGTCTGCCACGCCCAATATGGCCACTAGCTGGCATACTTGTGTGTTGGGTGGAGGACTGACCAATGGTCCCGGGCTGATTGTCTGTCCGAGGCATGCTAGCTACTTGCTGAATGATGTGAACCAACTGCTGGAAGCCATTCTGCATGTTAGTAGAAAGGTTCCTTAGAATGACGTTTGTCTGCCTCAGCGTGGCGGTCTGGGCCTTCACACAGGCTGAGAGATGGCGGAGCGAACGCTCTAGTGTTGCATCTGATTGGTGGGGGTCGGGATCGTTCTGTGATGGAACTGAGCTGGACTGCTGGGAGTCACATTGGGCTTCAGAAATGTCCCCATTTTCTTGGCTGTCCTGGTCACTAAACAAGTCATATTTCTCTGTGGAGGCCAGCGAGGTCTCCTCTGCCATGTCCTCCTTCCCTGGCGTGCTGTCCGCTTTCTGTCCACCATCATTGAGGCTCCGCCTGATGGGAAGGGCTATGGCAAGAAGAGCAAGAGAGAGTAAGACTTTGTTCATTACTAGAGATAAACTCTGCCCCCTACACCCCCCCACATGATAGGAGTTAAGGAGGCCTTAAGGGGTGACTAACTCTCTCTCTCGCATCCTCTACCCTCCTGCACTGATATCTGAATGGAGACCCCCAGGAGTGACTCTAACCCTCTCTTCTCCTTCCATTGATATCTGAATGGAGACCACCAGGAGTGACTAACATTCTCTTCTCCATTCTCTACCCCCCTGCACTGATAACTGAATGGAGACCACCAGGAGTGACTAACCCTCTCTTCCCCTACCCCCCTGCACTAATAACTGAGTGGAGACCACCAGGAGGGACACTGACCCTCTTTTCCACCCCCCTGCACTGATATCTGAATGGAGACCACCTGGAGTGACTCTAACCCTCTCTTCCCCTACCCCCTGCACTAATATCTGAGTGGAGACCACCAGGAGTGACTAACATTGATATGAGGGGGTTTCTCACCTTCACATGGGGTCAGTGTGTGGGCTGAGTCCTCCTCCTCGCTCATAGCCGGGGAGTCCACCTCTCCGTTCAGGCTGAGGGCCATCTTGCTGGACATGAGGCTCAGCATGTGCTTCTCGTACGGCCAGAAGAAGACATTGACTTGCTTCCCACCTCTCTGCTTGGCCAGTTTCTCCTTCACCTTCTTCTTGATGTCGGAATACCTCTTCTTACACTGAGCCACGGTGCGGGTATGGTGGGAGACGCTGTTCACCGCCGCCACAATGTCCCTCCAGATCTCCTTCTTCTCTGCCGCAGAGGTTCCCGTTATCAGCCTGCCCAGAATCTTCTCATAATTCTCAGAGATTTTCCTCACCAGGACGTTGTTCTCCCGATCGCTGAACTTCACGTTCCTCAGCCGTTCCCTTTCCAGGAACCGCGCAGTTTCTCCGCGTGTTGGGCGGGTCAGAACTGTCCCCGGGTGCCTACGCTGCCGGTCAGCGCTGAAACGGTTTGATGGGGCCACGTACGCCAAGATCCCCGACGACGATCCTGTATGAGATACATAGAGAAGGTTAGGACATGGGAAGTATAACCAGCCTGGCCGATTTTTTTTTACATGCGATTAGTGCCGGCGGCTATATCCACTAGCAGTAATCATCGTGTAACACAACCGCACTGCGGGAGGAATTCCCCCATCAATACAGCCAGTCATTCATACCAGAAGGCAAAGGAAATATAACCGGCATGTTCACTACCTCCTCTGTTTATAAATGAACACAGAAACGCTCACACGAGTACTCCCGTGTTCAGCAGACCACAGAAAAAGCCTGGTGAGGCGTGTCAAGGTGTTGTCGGCCATATTGTAACCAGGCTTTTTTGTGGCATTGGTGCAGTAAAGGCTTCTTTGTGTTAACTAGACCATGCAGCCCATTTTTGTTCACGTTTTGTGATCCTTGAAACCACCACACCCTCTTTTTCCAGAGCAGCCTGGATTCCTCCAGAGGTTACCTGTGGGGGGTTTCTTTGTATCCCGAACAATTCTTCCCGCACTTGTGGCTGCAATCTTTCTTGGTCTACCTGACCCCGGCTTGGTATCAAGAGATCCTTGAATTTTCCACTTCTTAATAAAACTATTATACAGTACTGACCGGCACAGTCAAGGCTTTGGATATCTTTTCCATTTCTATAAAGTTCTATTACCTTGTTACGCAGGTCTTTTGACAGTTCTTTTCTGCTCCAGAATGTGGTCACTCTGTAGGTATATGATGTAGATATATGAGCAGTCTATAGCTCTATGATGTACATATGGGGTCACTATGGTGTGTTTTATACAGAATGCGGTCACTCTATAGGTATGTGGTCTGTATGATAATGCACAGTGCGGTCACAGCGCAGTAATATATCTGGTACACGTCACTCACCCGGCTCGGTCCTGGACAGAAGGATACGGTCTCGGGGTAGCGGGGGTCCCCACCTGGACACGTCCTCCTCTGGTTCCACCTTCATGATGAGGTCAGGACCGGACTCCGGGCGCTCATACTGGATGCGGTCACTCTCTGTCACAGATGAAGAATGAGGGGGGGACATGGATAGGACACCCCGAGAATTACCCCTCAGCCGTCCCCCAATCTCTGCCTTTCCTCTTACCGGTTTTCATGCCGTCACCGACACCCCGTCGTTCCGAGTCCGCAACCAACTCACATTTCACCATCGGGAGTTCTCCATAATGTCCTGAGGAAGGAAAGATACACAGAGTACTGAGTGTACCCAATATGCCCTCTTCTACCCCTGAGTGTACCCAATATACCCGCTCCTACCCCTGAGTGTACCTAACATACCCTCTTCTACTCTTGAGTGTACCCAATATGCCCTCTTCTACCCAATATACCCCTCCTACCCCTGAGTGTACCCAATATGCCCTCTTCTACCCCTGAGTGTACCCAATATGCCCGCTCCTACCCCTGAGTGTACCCAATATACCCTCTTCTACTCTTGAGTGTACCCAATATGCCCTCTTCTACCCAATATACCCCTCCTACCCCTGAGTTTACCCAATATGCCCTCTTCTACCCCTAAGTGTACCCAATATGCCCGCTCCTACCCCTGAGTGTACCCAATATATCCTCTTCTACCCCTGAGTGTACCCAATATGACCTCTTCTACCCCTGAATGTACCCAATATACCCGCTCTTACCCCTGAGTGTACCCAATATGCCCTCTTCTACCCCTAAGTGTACCCAATATGCCCGCTCCTACCCCTGAGTGTACCCAATATATCCTCTTCTACCCCTGAGTGTACCCAATATGACCTCTTCTACCCCTGAGTGTACCCAATATACCCGCTGTTACCCCTGAGTGTACCCAATATGCCCTCTTCTACCCCTGAGTGTACCCAATATACCCTCTTCTACCCCCGAGTGTATCCAATATACCCGCTCCTACCCCCGAGTGTACCCAATATACCCGCTCTTACCCCTGAGTGTACCCAATATACCCGCTCCTACCCCTGAGTGTACCCAATATACCCGCTCCTACCCCTGAGTGTACCCAATATGCCCTCTTCTACCCAATATGCCCTCTTCTACCCCCGAGTGTACCCAATATACCCGCTCCTACCCCCGAGTGTACCCAATATACCCGCTCCTACCCCTGAGTGTACCCAATATGCCCTCTTCTACCCCTGAGTGTACCCAATATACCCGCTCCTACCCCCAAGTGTACCCAATATACCCGCTCTTACCCCTGAGTGTACCCAATATACCCGCTCCTACGCCTGAGTGTACCCAATATGCCCTCTTCTACCCAATATGCCCTCTTCTACCCCTGAGTGTACCCAATATGCCCTCTTCTACCCCTGAGTGTACCCAATATACCCGCTCCTACCCCTGAGTGTACCTAATATGCCCTCTTCTACCCCTGTGTGTACCCAATATACCCTCTTCTACCCCTGAGTGTACCCAATATGCCCTCTTCTACCCCCGAGTGTACCCAATATGCCCTCTTCTATCCCCGAGTGTACCCAATATACCCGCTCCCACCCCTGAGTGTACCCAATATACCCGCTCCCACCCCCGAGTGTACCCAATATACCCGCTCCCACCCCCGAGTGTACCCAATATACCCGCTCCCACCCCCGAGTGTACCCAATATACCCGCTCCCACCCCCGAGTGTACCCAATATACCCGCTCCCACCCCCGAGTGTACCCAATATACCCACATCTACCCCTGAGTGTACCCAATATACCCGCTACCAACCCTGAGTGTACCCAATATACCCGCTCCCACCCCCGAGTGTACCCAATTTACCCGCTCCCACCCCCGAGCGTACACAATATACCCACTCCCACCCCCGAGTGTACCCAATATACTCGCTCTTACCCCCAAGTGTACCCAAAATACCCGCTCCTATCCCCGAGTGTACCCAAAATACCCGCTCCTATCCCCGAGTGTACCCAATATGCCCTCTTCTACCCCAAGTGTACCCAATATACCCTCTTCTACCCCGAGTGTACCCAAAATACCCGATCCTATCCCAGAGTGTACCCAATATAACCGCTCCCACCCGAGTGTACCCAATATGCCCTCTTCTACCCCTAAGTGTACCCAATATACCCGCTCCTGCCCCTGAGTGTACCCAATATACCCACCTCTACCCCCGAGTGTACCCAATATACCCGCTCCTACCCAATATACCCACCCTTACAATGCCGGGAACCTCCACACATCCTCACATCAACTTCACCTGGGATTCTGGAACCTCCACACATCAGCTTCACCTGGGATCCCGGAACCTCCACACATCCTCACATCAGCTTCACCTGGGATTCTGGAACCTCCACACATCAGCTTCACCTGGGATCCCGGAACCTCCACACATCCTCACATCTGCTTCCCCTGGGATCCCGGAACCTCCAGTAACCTGCACACATCAGCTTCACGTGGGATCCTGGAACCTGCACACATCAGCTTCACCTGGGATTCCGGAACCTCTAGGAACCTCCACACATCAGCTTCACCTGGGATCCCGGAACCTCCACACATCAGCTTCACCTGGGATCCCGTAACCTCCACACATCAGCTTCACCTGGGATTCTGGAACCCACACATCCTCACATCAGCTTCCCCTGGGATCCCGGAACCTCCACACATCAGCTTCACCTGGGATCCTGGAACCTCCACACATCAGCTTCACCTGGGATCCCGGAACCTCCACACATTCCAATCACCACCAAAAACATCATCAGAAGCCTTAGAGACAGCACATCACCAAACGACATCATTCCCACAAAACTCCTGAAAGAATGTTCTGACATCTTGGCTCCTTCTATAACACACCTCATCAACCAGTCGTTCAAAGAAAGGACTGTTCCAATCGCCCTCAAACATGGCATCTTCAAACCCCTCCTAAAGAAACCCAACCTCGACCCTAAGGACCCTAACTATCGCAGACTGATAACAAGCCTCAACACCATCTCCAAGATTATTGAGAAAGCAGTAGTACAACAGCTACAACACCACCTGGACACACACAATCTCTTGGACCCTCTACAATCAGGCTTCCACCCAGGCCATGGCACAGAAACAGCACTTCTCAAAATATGAGACAACGCCCTCAAAGCAGCTGATGATGGAGAATCATGTCTCCTGGCACTGTTGGACCTCAGTGCAGCATTCGATACAGTGGACCACAATACTCTACTCATCCACCTCACAGAAGTAGCAGGAGTCACAGATTTAGATCTACAATGGTTCGCATCCTTCTTAGGAAATCGCTCTCAGACAGTGAAACTAGGAGCATTCACCTCTGAAACCTGCGCAATCTCTTGTGGAGTCCCTCAAGGTTCACCCTTGTCACCAGTGCTCTTCAACATCTACATCCGCCCACTCCTCAAAATCATCAGAAAATCGGACCTCTGCTTCCACTCATACGCTGATGATACCCAACTCTACTTTAGCATCACCGGAGAAAAAGACCATCATCAGCGACTAGAAAAATGCCTCGTGTGTAGGAGCTTCTTCTCCTACACACAAACCAAAATTCCAAAACTAAGACCCCATGGACACCGCCCACCATCTTTGGACAGACCATCTCTCCTAACACAAAAGCCAAGAGTCTCGGAGTCATTTTTGACTCAGAAATGTCAATGAATGCACAAATAGGATCAGTAGTCAGCGGATCTCACCATCTCCTCCACCTGCTACGTAGACTCATCCCCTTCGTCCCAGAAGTGGACAAAGCAGCAGTAGTTGGAACAATCATCAATTCCCGACTCGACTATGCAAACTCCCTCTACATAGAAGTACCCCAATATCAGCTTGCGCGCTTACAACTCAAAAACAATCCAAAACACGGCGGCAAGACTGTTAACAGGAAAAAAACCCTGGGAATCCATCTCCCCTTCCCTGAGGAGCCTACATTGGCTAACCGTAAAGAATCGAATCACCTTCAAGACCCTCTGCCTCACCCACAAATGTATACAAGGTAACGCCCCTCAATACCTCCAAGAGAAAATAAAACGCTACACACCCAATCGCAGTCTTCGATCTTCTAACCAAAACCTCCTCCTTATTCCAAAACCCCGCTACAAAACAAAGGGAGAACGAAGATTCGCAGTCCAAGGACCACGGCTATGGAACGCTCTACCTACTCACATTCACGTGGAAGAAAACCATCAGGCCTTCAGAAAGAAACTCAAGACCTACCTCTTCTAAGAAGCTGGACAACACAGGACGGATCGAGCGCCTTAAGGCGATTCAGTTAGCATTTGCAGCGCTATACAAATCATTCATTCATTCACACATCAGCTTCACCTGGGATCCCGGAACCTCCACACATCAGCTTCACCTGGGATTCTGGAACCCGCACACATCCTGACATCAGCTTCCACCTGAGATACCTCATCAGCTTCCCCTGGGATCCCGGAACCTCCACACATCAGCTTCACCTGGGATTCTGGAACCCGCACACATCCTCACATCAGCTTCCCCCTGGGATACAACATCAGCTTCTCCTGGGATCCCGGAACCTCCAGGAACCTGCACACATCAACTTCCCCTGGGATCCTGGAGCCCCCACACATCCTCACATCAGCTTCCCCTGGGATCCCGGAACCTGCACACATCAGCTTCCCCTGGGATCCTGGAACCTCCACAATTCATCTTCACCTGGGATCCCGGAACCTCCACACATCCCCACATCAGCTTCCCCTGGGATCCCGGAACCTCCAGTAACCTGCACACGTCAGCTTCACGTGGGATCCCTGAACCTCCAGTAACCTGCACACATCAGCTTCCTTTTGGAACCCGGATCTCCACACATCAGCTTCCCCTGGGATCCCGGAACCTCCACACATCAGCTTCCCCTGGGATCCCGGAACCTCCACACATCAGCTTCACCTGAGATCCTGGAGCCCGCACACATCCTCACATCAGCTTCACCAGAGATCCTGGAGCCCGCACACATCCTCACATCAGCTTCCCCTGGGATCCCGAAACCTCCAGTAACCTGCACACATCAGCTTCCCCTGGGATCCCAGAACCTCCAGTAACCTGCACACATCAGCTTCACCTGGGATCCCAGAACCTCCAGTAACATGCACACATCAGCTTCACCTGGGATCCCAGAACCTCCAGTAACATGCACACATCAGCTTCACCTGGGATCCCAGAACCTCCAGTAACCTGCACACATCAGCTTCACCTGGGATCCCAGAACCTCCAGTAACATCCTCACATCAGCTTCACCTGGGATCCCAGAACCTCCAGTAACATGCACACATCAGCTTCACCTGGGATCCCGGAACCCACACACATCCTCACATCAGCTTCCCCTGGGATCCCCAAACCTGCACACATCAGCTTCACCTGGGATCCTGGAACCTCCACACATCAGCTTCACCTGGGATCCCAGAACCTCCAGGAACCTGCACACATTAGCTTCCTTTTGGAACCCGGATCTCCACACATCAGCTTCCCCTGGGCTCCTGGAACCTCCACACGGCCTCACATCAGCTTCCCCTGGGATCCCGGAACCTCCACACATCAGCTTCACCTGGGATCCTGGAGCCCACACACATCCTCACATCAGCTTCCCCTGGGATCCCGGAACCTCCAGGAACCTGCACACATCAGCTTCCCCTGGGATCCAGGAACCCGCACACATCCTCACATCAGCTTCCCCTGGGATCCCGGAACCTCCAGTAACCTGCACACGTCAGCTTCACGTGGGATCCCAGAACCTCCAGTAACCTGCACACATCAGCTTCCTTTTGGAACCCGGATCTCCACACATCAGCTTCCCCTGGGATCCCGGAACCTCCACACATCAGCTTCCCCTGGGATCCCGGAACCTCCACACATCAGCTTGACCTGAGATCCTGGAGCCCGCACACATCCTCACATCAGCTTCACCTGGGATCCTGGAGCCCGCACACATCCTCACATCAGCTTCCCCTGGGATCCCGAAACCTCCAGTAACCTGCACACATCAGCTTCCCCTGGGATCCCGAAACCTCCAGTAACCTGCACACATCAGGTTCACCTGGGATCCCAGAACCTCCAGTAACCTGCACACATCAGCTTCACCTGGGATCCCGGAACCCACACACATCCTCACATCAGCTTCCCCTGGGATCCCCAAACCTGCACACATCAGCTTCACCTGGGATCCTGGAACCTCCACACATCAGACATCAGACACCCAGAACCTCCAGGAACCTGCACACATTAGCTTCCTTTTGGAACCCGGATCTCCACACATCAGCTTCCCCTGGGCTCCTGGAACCTCCACACATCCTCACATCAGCTTCCCCTGGGATCCCGGAACCTCCACACATCAGCTTCACCTGGGATCCTGGAGCCCACACACATCCTCACATCAGCTTCCCCTGGGATCCCGGAACCTCCAGGAACCTGCACACATCAGCTTCCCCTGGGATCCAGGAACCCGCACACATCCACACATCAGCTTCACCTGGGATCCCGGCACCTCCAGGAACCTGCACACGTTAGTGGCCTCTTGTCTGACTATGGGCCCTGGCTTTTCAGGGAACACTACTCTTTGAGACCCTTGGAGTGGTCTTGCTTCGGTTTTGGGATTTACTCCCCAAAACACACAGACTCTGGGAATCAAGGCCTGGGACACAGATTTGGGTCCTTTGTGCCCAAACCAGCAATGACCGCTTTAGATTGTGAGACTCAGAGCAGATGTTAATATGATCAGCTCAGAGCAACCTGATACTGGGGTCTCCCGATACCGGCGTCTCCCGATACTGGGGTCTCCTGCTATAGTCTGTTTATTAAGGTGTTATGAGTTTTTCTGTTACCTATGTGCCTCCTAGGTTTGCATTCCCATTGTTGAGTCACCTATTGTTTCTGTCTGTCTGATCATCTCTTGGAGATGTGATTAATATTGTGACCACTGTACCTTCTTATGGAACCATTGTGGGATGTTTTGTGTTTATAATAATGTGTAATATACTTTGTGTATCCAGGGTGGTGGGCTTCATGTCGGATGGTCTGGGTCCCCCTGGACTAATCAAGGCTTGTTGGTAATTAGCGTACTGTGTATGTATGTTGGCTGTTCCTTAGATGTGCTAATTGGCAAGGATAATATGATCAAGCTATTACCTGATCTTGCATGGTATATATTCTGTGTCACTTCACAATAAAGTCCCAGTTCCAGTTTGCACCTAAGCTAGTGTCATCTAGTCCTTAGGTGCAACATTCAGCTATAATACCCGATTCCTGGGTCCAGACTGGAGGGAGCTGTATCTTGATGGAAGAACCAAAGCTGGGTGCTGGACGGTTTCGTCACATTTGGTGGCAAGCGGTGGGATGCTTCCTGCAGTCTGGGATATCCAGACCACCACCGGGATCTGAAGTTCCGGTTAGCAGGAGAGGTACAGATACGAGCCACCATGGAAGAGGAATTCATAAGGAGAGTGCAAGAGATGCAGATGAAGCACAGAGGACCTGTGCCAATGCAGGTTCTGCTGGGATGGTATGACTCTGGCCTCCATCAACTCTGGAAGGAAGAGCTGGACTAAGAGCAGCACCGCCAAGGAAAATTTCAACTTTACATCCACGTAAGGTACTGGTCACATTATGAAGTGTGAGTGCTGTTATTGGGGGAATACCCGCACAAGGAGAGGACACCTGAATTAAGCAGGCTGGTTCAGCTACAGAGCCCTCTGGTGACATGTATCCCAAGCATGCCCTTGGACAGCAGGTGACAGCCCGAAGGAAGGCTTTGGCTATGGTGGCCTGGGACTGTTGTTCTGGAGCCTGATCATGGACCCTGACTTTGGGAGTGATCTGGAGTGGCGTTCGGAGGAAATCTTGGAGTACAGAGACCGGAGGCTGAATGTCTTGGAAGTCCACTGGGCACTGGAAGATTTGGAGTTTCTAGCCAATCAGGAATGGGAACTGGAGATTGCCTACATACGTCTGCTAGACTCTGCTCAGCAGCGGTCTGGGCTCCCTTTGTCTGAGACTATCAGGAAATACCAGCGGACAGCTCTGAAATCCTGGCTAAAGTGTCGGCAAAGGGACAGAGTGATAATATGCTTTGCCCACCTCCAACTACAGAAACTGAGCTCCTATGGCGGATGCAGCAAGTGTTGACTCACCTTGATGAACCTGTTTCTGCACAGGACAAGCTTGGATGGAGGAATACGTCTGTCCAGCAGCCGGATAAGGGTACGGGAGCAGCCGGCTCATCTCCCCAGCAGCAGGTCAAAGACTTGGGAGAGGAGGTGGTCGTCCTTACTCCTCCGCCACCAGCTCCAGAGACCGGGGATTTAATAGACTTTTTTGCTGAGGAGAACAACCCAGTGAACCTCCAGAAGAGGAACTGACACCAAGGCAGAGGCTCTGCTGACCTCTGCCTGCAACAATCAGTGGCCCTGGAGGATTTGTGCAAAGCCACTGACTTTCCGTTTTGCTTCACAGCGGAAGAGCTGGCATCAGGGCAGAACATCACTGAGCTCTGCCCAGCACCAACAGCAGCTTCAGCCTTCCTGAGAGAAGAAGCAGCATCTATTCTCTATTATCTATTCATTTTTTGGTCCAATGCCTCTTCCTTTTTGATTAGAGGTGTAGGTCATCCTTTTTGTTTAGTTGTTAGGAACACTAATAGCCTTTGCTACGGAGTGTAATGTTTACTTACTGTTTATAATGTATGTATGTTGATTGTCCACTAGATGGCATCTGTCTCACTAGCATGTCATGTTATTTGCTTGGTGAATAGCATTTACAGCGGGCTATTAACGCCTTTGCCTTCCTTCAGTTTACTAGATAGGCTGTGATTAGCCTCCAAGTTGACTTATTGTACTTTCTATTTGGGTTGTCTTAGCCAATAGCGGCGCTTCACGTAGCGCCGTCTGGCTACTTAATGCGCATGCGCGTACGTGATTACGTACCCCTGATGACGTCAGTTGTGACGAAACGGCCGTAGGGTCACAACGTGAACTCGTATCGCGCATGCACGATTCAATTTTAAACGGCAAACTAGTTTTTTTTTTATCTCTGATTGGATTTCTGTGGATTTTTTACTCTGCATTTGAGCTATATATACAGCATTCATTTGATATTTTTTAAAATAAAAGTATTTGGCAATCTACACTATGGGAATCCCCTTTTTCTTTAACACAGTTCACCTGCTGGAGTGCTTGAGCTTTCAAGGTATCCTGTTACTTCACTGTCCGGAGCGTTCCCTGCTGTCACTAAGGACATTCCTGGGAAGGAGGAAGGAGAGTCGAGGACCATCAGCCTATGTCCTATCGTGAATTCTCTGGTGATCTACCAAGCCTGTATTGACCCCCCTGAGTAAGGGCGGTCGCAGGCTTTCTGGTAAGCCTCCATTCTTCTTACACTTGGTGACGGGCAGCACTACTAAGTTGGAGCATTACACTGGGATCCTTTAACACGCTCCTCTTATATGCAATCAGTTTTGGATTTTTTTTGGACTTTTTCATTGTTTTTGAACCATTTCACTATTTTTTTGGTACATTCATTGTATGTAGTGTTGATTTTTTTTCACTTACACTGTATCATTTTATTTTGATAATAACTTATTGATCTTGTCCAGCGCTGCACTTTATACACATTGTTTTTTGCCCTTATATCGGGGTTATAGTGTTCAGCAGCAGGACCTCCATCACGGTTGAATATTTATAACATTTATTGAGTTTTATAGCACATGCACCTAGCGCAATCCTTTTTTTGTTTATTTTGAGAAGAAGCAGCACGCCTTTCTCCCACAACACTGACAGGACCATGGGGTTTCCTGCCAGCAGAATCTGTGGAGTTACAACAAACTTCTCCAGCTGAAGCGCTGGCCATGGGACAGAGTGCTGCCCAGCTCTGTCCACCCTTGTCTGCAAAAACAGCAGAGGCACTGGCGAAATGGAAAGAGGGTCCAAGACCTCTGCCCCACACCCAGAGCAGTTCCCTAGGCCCAGGGAGAGAGGGTGGTGGTTCTTCTTCCCTAGTAGCAGACCAGGATCCAGGGGGGAGAAGGGAGAGGAGGTGGTTGTCCTCACTCCCCAGCACTAGATCCATGGCTTGGTAGAGAAGGTGCTCATCCCCCCCCCCCCCCCCCCCAAAAACGGCAGATCCACAGTCCAGGAGAGGAGGAGGTTGTCCTCACTTCCCAGTGACAGAGATGCAGGGAGGGGAGGAAGCCATTTCCCTTCCCCAGTAGCAGGCCAAGGACCAGGGAGAGGAGGTGGTCATCCTCCCTCCCCAGCTGCAGATCCACAGTCCGGGAGAGGAGGTGGTCATCCTCCCTCCCCAGCTGCAGATCCACAGTCCGGGAGAGGAGGTGGTCATCCTCACTTCCCAGCGACAGTCAGAGATGCAGGGAGGGGAGGAGCCATTTCCCTCCCCAGTGGCTGGCCAAGGACCAGGGAGAGGAGGTGGTCATCCTCCCTCCCCAGCTGCAGATCCACAGTCCGGGAGAGGAGGTGGTCATCCTCCCTCCCCAGCTGCAGATCCACAGTCCGGGAGAGGAGGTGGTCATCCTCACTTCCCAGCGACAGTCAGAGATGCAGGGAGGGGAGGAGCCATTTCCCTCCCCAGTGGCTGGCCAAGGACCAGGGAGAGGAGGTGGTCATCCTCAATTCCCAGTGAGCCTGGGGGACCCTTGGAGTGGTCATGCTTTGGATGCAGGTCCATGTCTCCCCAAAACATACAGATACAGATTTGGGGGTCTCTATACCCAAACCAGCAATGACTGCTTTAGACTGAGACTTAGCAGTAGACGTTAATAGAATCAGCTCAAGCCACCTGATACTGGGGTCTCCTGCTATAGTCTGATTATTAGGGGGTCTTTCTCTCTCATTGTAATATTCCCCATTGTGTGCCTCCTAGGGGTGAATTCCCATTGCTAATTGAGTCACCTATTGTTTCTGTCTGTCTGATCTTCTGTTGGAGATGTGAATAATATTTGGACCACTTTACCTTCTTATGGAACCATTGTGGGATGTTATAGGATTATAATAAATGTGTAATGTACTTTTGTGTATCCAGGATGGTGGGCTGGGTGCCTGGATGGTCTGGGCAACCCCGGACTAATCAAGGCTTGTTGGTAATTAGTGTACTGTGTATGTTGTCTGTTCCTTAGATGTGCTAGTTGTCAAAGATCACGTGATTGGGCTCTTACCTGATCTTCTGTGCTATACAGTATATTGTGGGTGAGTTTACAATAAAAGTTCCAGTTTTCACCTAAGCTAGTGTCGTCTAGTCCTTGTATGCTCAGCTATAATACCCGGTTCTTGGGTCAAGACTGGAGGAAACTGTATATCTTGATGGAGACACCCAAGCTGGAAGATCCATCACACCCACACCATCCTGACTGCTTGTCTGGCCAACTCCAGCCACAATTCACAACTCCACCCACAACTCAATGTTATAATGGCCTGCAAGATGGCTAAATGTATTTGGCGTCTATTAAGAAAGAGCAGACTGTGGGAGGAGTCCTAAGCAGGTTGTGGCCAGACTGTGGGAGGAGCCCTAAGCAGGTTGTGGCCAAACTGTGGGAGGAGCCCTAAGCAGGTTGTGGCCAAACTGTGGGAGGAGCCCTAAGCAGGTTGTGGCCAAACTGTGGGAGGAGCCCTAAGCAGGTTGTGGCCAAACTGTGGGAGGAGCCCTAAGCAGGTTGTGGCCAAACTGTGGGAGGAGCCCTAAGCAGGTTGTGGTCAAACTGTGGGAGGAGCCCTAAGCAGGTTGTGGTCAGAGGAAACCTCCAGCCTCAGTACTCACCTATAGGACCTGAGAAGGGGAACCGTTCTTCCATCCTGATCACCAATGTCAGGAATAAGGAGAGCCAGGACCTGGGATCAGAGGAGGGGGGCCACCAGATCTGTACAACATGAGAGAGGATACAATACATGTCATCTACCACAAGAGGGTGATGAGGGCAATACAGAAGACACAGAATAGAACATCTACATGCTCTGTATACTACAATATAGAGCGCACTACATACCCCTCCCCCCATACCGACCACACTACACCCCTCCCCCATACACCAACCACACTACACCCCTCCCCCATACACCAACCACACTACACCCCTCCCCCCAAACTGATTGCAGAGAGATTACTAAACAATGTACAGTGCATACCCCAATATACTAATAGAGATATATATATATATATATATATATATATATATATATATATATATATATATATATATATATATACACACACACACACACACACACACACACACACACACTGTGTGTATATAGGATGTGAGTGATTTGTATACTCCTGTGTTGTGTGATAGATATATATATATATGTGTATTCTGTATATAGTGTATACTATGTGTGTGGGATGTCAGTGATGTGTATATCATTATATATATATATCATACAGTGTACACCCATTATATACACACACACACAGTGTATGTGTATATATATATATATATATATATATATATATATATATATATATATATATATATATATATATATATATATATATATATATATATATATCCTATACACAGTACACACCCCTATATACAGTGTATACACATCATATACTATATACATATATAACACCTCTATACAGTGTACACACATCATATACTATATATATATATATAACACCTCTATACAGTGTACACACATCATATACTATATATATATATATATATATAACACCTCTATACAGTGTACACACATCATATACTATATACATATATATATATATATAACACCTCTATACAGTGTACACACATCATATACTATATACATATATATAACACCTCTATACAGTGTACACACATCATATACTATATACATATATATATATAACACCTCTATACAGTGTACACACATCATATACTATATACATATATATAACACCTCTATACAGTGTACACACATCATATACTATATACATATATATATATAACACCTCTATACAGTGTACACACATCATATACTATATATATATATATATATATAACACCTCTATACAGTGTATACACATCATATACTATATACATATATATAACACCTCTATACAGTGTATACACATCATATACTATATATATATATATATATATATATATACATATATAACACCTCTATACAGTGTACACACATCATATACTATATATATATATAACACCTCTATACAGTGTATACACATCATATACTATATACATATATATATATAACACCTCTATACAGTGTACACACATCATATACTATATACATATATATATATATATAACACCTCTATACAGTGTATACACATCATATACTATATATATATAACACCTCTATACAGTGTATACACATCATATACTATATATATATATATATATATATATATATATAACACCTCTATACAGTGTACACACATCATATACTATATACATATATATATATATAACACCTCTATACAGTGTATACACATCATATACTATATATATATATATAACACCTCTATACAGTGTATACACATCATATACTATATATATATATATATATATATATATAACACCTCTATACAGTGTACACACATCATATACTATATATATATATATAACACCTCTATACAGTGTACACACATCATATACTATATACATATATATAACACCTCTATACAGTGTATACACATCATATACTATATACATATATATAACACCTCTATACAGTGTATACACATCATATACTATATACATATATATAACACCTCTATACAGTGTACACACATCATATACACACACAATACACACTGTATATATAATATATACACCTTACCTACATCCCACATACAGAGGATCTATCATACATAATATATACACAGACCCCTCCTCCTTCTCTCTGTATGGAGAGATCACACTGCATGCTGGGAAATGTAGTTCTATACCAGGAACTACATCACAATCCATCCCACAATGCATCTCACCTCTTTCCTGTGTCATCCAACTTTATATATACAGTAGGATTGGAACCAGGATCACGTGACGTCGCCGCATACCGAGGTCGGCCATCTTGTTGGTTGGAAACATCTCTATAGAAAAAATGGGAGGCGTGCCCTCTGAGCGGTGGGAGGAGTCGGGTTAGTATTGCGGTGATAGGGAGGAAGGCGTGTCTGTGGAGCGGTGGGAGGAGTCGGTTTAGTATTGTGGTAGATGGGAAGGAAGGCGTGTCTGTGGAGCGGTGGGAGGAGTCGGGTTAGTATTGCGGTGATAGGGAGGAAGGCGTGTCTGTGGAGCGGTGGGAGGAGTCGGGTTAGTATTGCGGTAGATGGGGAGGAAGGCGTGTCCTCTGAGCGGTGGGAGGAGTCGGTATTAGTATAGCGGTGGATGGGATGAGAGGCGTGTCCTCGGAGAGGTGGGAGGAGTCGGTATTAGTATAGCGGTGGATGGGATGAGAGGCGTGTCCTCGGAGAGGTGGGAGGAGTCGGTATTAGTATAGCGGTGGATGGGATGAGAGGCGTGTCCTCGCAGAGGTGGGAGGAGTCGGTATTAGTATAGCGGTGGATGGGATGAGAGGCGTGTCCTCGGAGCGGTGGGAGGAGTCGGTATTAGTATAGCGGTGGATGGGATGAGAGGCGTGTCCTCGGAGAGGTGGGTGGAGTCGGTATTAGTATAGCGGTGGATGGGATGAGAGGCGTGTCCTCTGAGCGGTGGGAGGAGTCGGTATTAGTATAGCGGTGGATGGGATGAGAGGCGTGTCCTCGAGCGGTGGGAGGAGTCGGTATTAGTATAGCGGTGGATGGGATGAGAGGCGTGTCCTCTGAGCGGTGGGAGGAGTCGGTATTAGTATAGCGGTGGATGGGATGAGAGGCGTGTCCTCGGAGCGGTGGGAGGAGTCGGTATTAGTATAGCGGTGGATGGGATGAGAGGCGTGTCCTCGGAGCGGTGGGAGGAGTCGGTATTAGTATAGCGGTGGATGGGATGAGAGGCGTGTCCTCGGAGAGGTGGGTGGAGTCGGTATTAGTATAGCGGTGGATGGGATGAGAGGCGTGTCCTCGGAGAGGTGGGAGGAGTCGGTATTAGTATAGCGGTGGATGGGATGAGAGGCGTGTCCTCGGAGAGGTGGGTGGAGTCGGTATTAGTATAGCGGTGGATGGGATGAGAGGCGTGTCCTCGGAGAGGTGGGAGGAGTCGGTATTAGTATAGCGGTGGATGGGATGAGAGGCGTGTCCTCGGAGCGGTGGGAGGAGTCGGTATTAGTATAGCGGTGGATGGGAGGCGTGTCCTCGGAGCGGTGGGAGGAGTCGGTATTAGTATAGCGGTGGATGGGATGAGAGGCGTGTCCTCGGAGAGGTGGGTGGAGTCGGTATTAGTATAGCGGTGGATGGGATGAGAGGCGTGTCCTCGGAGAGGTGGGAGGAGTCGGGTTAGTATTGCGGTAGATGGGGAGGAAGGCGTGTCCTCTGAGCGGTGGGAGGAGTCGGTATTAGTACAGCGGTGGATGGGATGAGAGGCGTGTCCTCGGAGAGGTGGGTGGAGTCGGTATTAGTATAGCGGTGGATGGGATGAGAGGCGTGTCCTCGGAGAGGTGGGTGGAGTCGGTATTAGTATAGCGGTGGATGGGATGAGAGGCGTGTCCTCGGAGAGGTGGGAGGAGTCGGTATTAGTATAGCGGTGGATGGGATGAGAGGCGTGTCCTCGGAGCGGTGGGTGGAGTCGGTATTAGTATAGCGGTGGATGGGATGAGAGGCGTGTCCTCGGAGAGGTGGGAGGAGTCGGTATTAGTATAGCGGTGGATGGGATGAGAGGCGTGTCCTCGGAGAGGTGGGAGGAGTCGGTATTAGTATAGCGGTGGATGGGATGAGAGGCGTGTCCTCGGAGAGGTGGGTGGAGTCGGTATTAGTATAGCGGTGGATGGGATGAGAGGCGTGTCCTCGGAGAGGTGGGAGGAGTCGGTATTAGTAGAGCGGTGGATGGGATGAGAGGCGTGTCCTCTGAGCGGTGGGAGGAGTCGGTATTAGTATAGCGGTGGACGGGATGAGAGGCGTGTCCTCTGAGCGGTGGGAGGAGTCGGTATTAGTATAGCGGTGGATGGGATGAGAGGCGTGTCCTCTGAGAGGTGGGAGGAGTCGGTATTAGTATAGCGGTGGATGGGATGAGAGGCGTGTCCTCGGAGAGGTGGGAGGAGTCGGTATTAGTATAGCGGTGGATGGGATGAGAGGCGTGTCCTCGGAGAGGTGGGTGGAGTCGGTATTAGTATAGCGGTGGATGGGATGAGAGGCGTGTCCTCGGAGAGGTGGGAGGAGTCGGTATTAGTATAGCGGTGGATGGGATGAGAGGCGTGTCCTCGGAGCGGTGGGAGGAGTCGGTATTAGTATAGCGGTGGATGGGAGGCGTGTCCTCGGAGCGGTGGGAGGAGTCGGTATTAGTATAGCGGTGGATGGGATGAGAGGCGTGTCCTCGGAGAGGTGGGTGGAGTCGGTATTAGTATAGCGGTGGATGGGATGAGAGGCGTGTCCTCGGAGAGGTGGGAGGAGTCGGGTTAGTATTGCGGTAGATGGGGAGGAAGGCGTGTCCTCTGAGCGGTGGGAGGAGTCGGTATTAGTACAGCGGTGGATGGGATGAGAGGCGTGTCCTCGGAGAGGTGGGTGGAGTCGGTATTAGTATAGCGGTGGATGGGATGAGAGGCGTGTCCTCGGAGAGGTGGGTGGAGTCGGTATTAGTATAGCGGTGGATGGGATGAGAGGCGTGTCCTCGGAGAGGTGGGTGGAGTCGGTATTAGTATAGCGGTGGATGGGATGAGAGGCGTGTCCTCGGAGAGGTGGGAGGAGTCGGTATTAGTATAGCGGTGGATGGATGAGAGGCGTGTCCTCGGAGAGGTGGGAGGAGTCGGTATTAGTATAGCGGTGGATGGGATGAGAGGCGTGTCCTCGGAGAGGTGGGAGGAGTCGGTATTAGTATAGCGGTGGATGGGATGAGAGGCGTGTCCTCGGAGCGGTGGGTGGAGTCGGTATTAGTATAGCGGTGGATGGGATGAGAGGCGTGTCCTCGGAGAGGTGGGAGGAGTCGGTATTAGTATAGCGGTGGATGGGATGAGAGGCGTGTCCTCGGAGAGGTGGGAGGAGTCGGTATTAGTATAGCGGTGGATGGGATGAGAGGCGTGTCCTCGGAGAGGTGGGAGGAGTCGGTATTAGTATAGCGGTGGATGGGATGAGAGGCGTGTCCTCGGAGAGGTGGGAGGAGTCGGTATTAGTATAGCGGTGGATGGGATGAGAGGCGTGTCCTCGGAGAGGTGGGAGGAGTCGGTATTAGTATAGCGGTGGATGGGATGAGAGGCGTGTCCTCGGAGCGGTGGGAGGAGTCGGTATTAGTATAGCGGTGGATGGGATGAGAGGCGTGTCCTCGGAGAGGTGGGAGGAGTCGGTATTAGTATAGCGGTGGATGGGATGAGAGGCGTGTCCTCGGAGAGGTGGGAGGAGTCGGTATT